>NC_067155.1:18972580-19132580 GCF_903995435.1 Acomys russatus
GGAAGGGAAACAACAGGATTCCTTACGCATTATGACACGTGGTCTCGGGTCTGAATGAGTTTGGGAGAAAAGCTCAGAGGTAACAAAGCTTGCCTGTTACCTCCCATTCAGCGACAGGCCACCTGCTCAGTGCACGCCGGGCCAGGGCTGGAACCGTGCCACACACAGCATCCCTGCCCTGCGTGCAGCAGCCTCCAGCACACAGGTGGGCCCCGGGCGCTGCAGGCAGTGCTAGCTGCCCAGGCTGCAGGCTTAATGATTAAACCTTGCAGAGCCTTCCAGCCAGCTTTGCAAACACAACTCTGGAAGAGTGCTGCTGTTACACACTGCCGTCTCTCCGGAGCCTCGTGGGTAGCCTCTGTGTCAGAACCACCGTCACTCGCGGCTGTTTTGCAGATAGGGTTGAAAAGAAGTCACGGGACGGGGGGGTCACACAGCAGGTGGGGGCTCAAGCCAGGCAGTGCAGCTCAGAGGTCCCGCAGCTTTTGACTACTGTGCCAACCGGCCCTTGCGAGGAGACTAGTGTCCACCTTGGGATGGGGACAGAGTCAGTGAGGTCACAGCTCTGGCCCATTGCAAATGGGGCGCAACAGTTTCTGACTATAATCTCGGCAGTGGAAGAGGGAGACCGACCTGAGCTACACCAGTCTGTCTAAAACAAACAAACAAAGACAACAACCAAAACAGTTCAATCTCGGCCGTGCTACAAGCCGCTCACAGCTGAGCCTTCAAAATGAAAACCAATTGGTTCCCAGTTGTGGAGCTTAACCTCTGGGTGTCTGATAGAAATGGATGAGACCGGCATTTGGGAGGCTGAGGCGAAAGGAACAGCTGCAAGTTCAAGGCCAGTCTGGGCTGCAGGTTAGACCTGTCTCAGAAAAGCAAGATGTAAACTCTCACCATTTTCTTCATCAGACAGCTCAGAATGTGCGTTCTGGATCAGATGCTGCCGTAAAGAAGAACCAAGCTGCTCCCACCCGCAGGGAGCCCTCAGTCACCTGACAATAAATTAACTGGCAGAAAAACCAAAAACCCTGCAGCAAGCAGACCCCCATGCACCGGGCACGGACTGTGGGTTAGGCATTTAAGCGCTCAATCCCATCAGCCTAGGAGGATGGACCGTCCCCAGCTCCTCCTTGCAACCAGACACTACGAAGCCATGTGACTTTCCCAAGGGGGGCAAGTAGGACCCAGGACTTGCACACATGCTAAGTTACATTTCTTTTTTTTTTTTTCCCCCTTCGGTTTTTCAAGACAGGGTCTCTATGTGTAGCCTTGGCTGTCCTGGACTCGCCTTGTAGACCAGGCTGGCCTCGAACTCAGCGATCCGCCTGCCTCTGCCTCCCGAGTGCTGGGACTAAAGGCGTGCACCACCACACCTGGTTAACTCACATTTCTTAGCTCCTCTGCAGTCTCCCAGGGCAACCACTGTACACAGGTAGGTCGTCATGGGAAAATACCACCTATAAGAGGAATGTCGCTTTCATAGATGGTTGGGGATGAGGACAGAGCCACCAGGGTCCACGACTTTGAGCTGGCGATCTGCCACAGCGAAAGATTTCTTCTTTCTTAAAGCCACACACAGTAAGAGGTGTCCTTAATCACTAGGGGATAGAGCCCTACAGGGGGTGCCAGCTGGCTGAGGTAACATCCTGGCCAGCCCTCCCAGCACTGGGCCCTACCTTTTTTATATTTATCTTACCCCAAGGGTTACAGTCCTTTGCTTTGTCTCTCCACAAAGACAATTATCCTTCTGGTCAGCATAAGGGTGTGGCGAATAAGAGAGGCCAAAGCCTGTCTTCCTGCGCCATGGCTCTCAGGCCTCTTCCCAAAGCCTGGGCTGCTGCAGCCCAGCACATGCCACCACAGGCACTCTAAGCTCGGAGCCTAGCTTTGGAACCATAGCTGGGCAGAGGTTCTCACTCTGGGGTGTTGTAGGCACCGCGGGGCCAGCTGTTGACAGGGAGAGCCTGAGCTACACGGAGATGCCAGAGGTCTGCTCTCTGGCCAGCAGCCCTCAGGGTGAGTAGGAGTGGCCAGATGCGTCTTGCTCCAGAAAGGAAGATCTCGGACCGAACTTCATAACCCACGGGCGGGCAGTTCTCTTATGGTCAGGAAGGGTTAGTGTAATGTGGGACTGAGGATCAGCAGGAAACTGGGCCAATGGTGCCGCTGACTGTGGGACTGAGGATCAGCAGGAAACTGGGCCAATGGTCCCGCTGACTGAGGGAACCCGGGGTGTCGGAGATTTGTGCTTCTAGTTCCAGGCAGCTGTGGTTACTATTTAAATTTCAATTCCGGGAACAGGCGTGGTGGCGCACACCTGTAATTCCAGCACTCAGGAGGCTGAGGCGGGCAGATCTCTGTGAGTTCGAGGCCAGCCTGGTCTGTGAAGCGAGGCCAGCTCAGCCAAGATAACACAGAGAAACCCTGTCTCGAAAAACTGAGAAAAAAAACTTCAATGTAATTTACCTAGCAATCCTGCAATGTCCTCAGTGTTACTGAACATTCAGATTGCCTCTTTTTTTTTTTTTTTTTTTTTTTTTTTTTTTTTTTTTTTGGTTTTTCGACGACAGGGTCTCTCTGTGTAGCCTTGGCCCTCCTGGACTCACTTTGTAGACCAGGCTGGCCTCGAACTCACAGCGATTCGCCTGCCTCTGCCTCCCGAGTGCTGGGATTAAAGGTGTGCGCCACCACGCCCGGCTGCTAGATTGCCTCTTATTTTAGAAAAAAAAAAGAAGGAAGAGCAGGCTCCAGGTCACAGAAAAGGCAAAGGGGCAAACAAACCTGACGTACCACTCCCACCTTTGTCTCCCCCATTTCCCTGACTCCCCCCCCTTCAGCCTTATCTCTCCTGGGGACCTCCCACTGCACACTCCTCGCCTCCTCCAGGGCCGTGCTCTGCTGACTCTGCTGAAACTGTCAACACTCTTGCCCTAATACTTCATGTTTTCCTCCTCTTGGTACTTAGGGCCGGCTAATAGGTACACAGCCTATTTATTTACCTTGTTTTCTATTTTTTTGTTTGTTTGTTTTTGTTTTTCGAGACAGGGTCTCTCTGTGTAGCCTTGGCTGTCCTGGGCTCGCTTTGTAGACCAGGCTGGCCTCGAACTCACAGCGATCCGCCTGCCTCTGCCTACTGAGCGCTGGGATTAAAGGCGTGCGCCACCACTGCCCGGCTGTTTTTTCATTTTTTTTTAATGCTATTTTTCCACACATGATGGAAGTCAAGAGGATAATTTTCAACGCCTTTATCCCCTGAGCCATCTTATTGCCCTGTTGTTCTATTGTTTTTGTGTTTCTTTGAGATAGGGTTTATGTAGCCCAGGCTGGCCTTGGACTCACTACAAAGCTGAAGACGGCTTTGAATCCCTGGCAATCCTGCCTCTGCTTCCCAAGAAAGGTTCCAGGCATGTGTCACTGCTTTAGCTTTACGTCTTGTGTTTTCCTGCTCTCACATGAGTGGCCCAGGAGGGAGAGGGGGGTGAGGAAGGCTAGGCACCCTTCATGTTGTCCAGCACAGCTCTCATGAGAGCGTGATGGCCAAGTAGGCTGGGCTGGGGAGTGGTGGCGACGTCGACGTCGACATCTGAGCTCAGTAGTCCTGGCCTACGGAGCAAGCTGCAGGACATCCACGGCTACACAGAGAAACCCTGCTTCAAGAAAACAAAACCAACGACGAAGCTGGGGAGCCGGGCTGCCTTCAATCCCAGCACTTGGGAGGCAGACACAGGTGGATCACTATGAGTCAGACACCGGCCTGGTCTACACAGTGGATTCCATTGACAGCCAGGGCTACACAGAGAGACCCTGTCTCCAAAACCCAAAATAGAAACAAAACAAAAATCAAATCTGGGGGCTGGGGAGGTGACTCAGTTGATGTTACCTGCTGCCAAGTCTGAAGTTCAATTCCTGGATCTCACGTGGCAAGAAGCCAGAACAGACTCTCAGAAGACTGCCCTGCACATGCACGCCGCAGCACACACGCCACCCTCACCCCCACATGGACGTAAAGGGTTAGAAAACACTTCAAGCTGAAATTATGGCACACGCTGTGGCACAACACTTGGGAGGCAGCAGGGGCAGGACTAGAAGGCATTGGAGGCCAGCCTGGGCTAGAAGGGCATTGGAGGCCAGCCTGGGTTAGAAGGCATTGGAGGCCAGCCTGGGCTAGAAGGCATTGGAGGCCAGCCTGGGCTAGGAGGCATTGGAGGCCAGCCTGGGCTACACGGAACCCCGTAGTCAACCAGAAATACGCCGAGCGCTTGCTGTGCCCACGCGAGGCCATCAGTCCCATCCCCAGGGCCCATGTTTTAAAGAGTGAACTCATGTAATCCTAGCTGTGGGCCATCCTACCTTGCCAACTTGTAGGTCAGTGAGCCACAGATGGTCAGTGAGACCCTGCAGGGGCTGGGGAGTAGGCTGTGCCTGAGGAACAACAGTCGCGCATCTCCACGTGCAAGTGTGAGCACACATACACACGCACACACACACACTTGTCCTAAGCTGAGCACCCCTGGAGATGGGGCTCCCAGCAAGTGCCTTTGAAAGAAACACAAGGACAAAGCCGGGCGTGGTGGCGCACGCCTTTAATCCCAGCACTCGGGAGGGCAGAGGCAGGCGGATCGCTGTGAGTTCGAGGCCAGCCTGGTCTACAAAGCGAGTCCATGATGGCAAGGCTACACAGAGAAAACCCTGTCTCGAAAAAAAAAAAAAAAAGAAAGAAAAAGAAAAAGAAACACAAGGACAAAAGAAAGAGGGAGCTGGGGACAGAGTTAGGGGCTGAGGGGCCCAGGGCTCTTGATGCCCCCTTACCCCCCTCCCACACACAAGGGAGGAGCCTGGCTTGAGACAAGGGAAAAGAACCCTCAGCTACAAGAAAGGGTGCCAGGCTCAGGCAGCGCCACACCCGCCACCTCCCGGGAAGCAAAGGGGCAGCAGAGACATCCTCGCCCGCGACGGCTTGCGCTGCTCCGCGGGGTGCTCCTGTGAAAGGATCGCATCCCAGGCTGGGAAGTCGCCAATGCTACAGGAGCTTCCACACGCTGTGCCCGGGGACCCCGAGTTGGTTGGGAAGGCATTCTCGCTGCTGCCCAGGATTCGGGTCCCCAAGCAACAGCCCCTGTCCTTCTTTGGCCAAAACCCGGAGTCCAAGCAGACATTTCCACGGGCCTGTCACTGCCTGGGCACCAAAGGCTGCCTAACTTCTTGGAGTTCCGGCTTCCGTCTTGCTCTCTCCCTCTGCAGCCTCCCCTGCACAGCACAGCCTTGCCCTCTGGCTCTCTAGGCTTTTTCTTTCTTCATTTTGGCTTCTGTGTCAGGTCTTCACTGCCCGCAGTCCTCTCCTTCCTGTTCCCCACTTGGGCCTGACTTAACGCAGCTAGCTCTTCCTCTCCTTGACTTTCGTAGGCAGGAGATGATTGGGGAGGAGTCCCTGGACCATCTTCTGGGGATGCGGCCCACAGACATCCAAATCCTCAAGAATCAAATAGAGCAGTGGTTAAGCGACAATCTGTCGATGGCCAAAGAGAGGCTTGATTTTTCTTTTGAACTCCCGGCGAGTACTGCACCTCATAAGGTCTTCTCCTGGCTGCCTGACTCGGCCCCTGAGGAACCTGAAGTCAAGTCCATCAAGAGGCAAAGACGAGTCCGGTCAGCAGGCAAAAAACGGGGTATGTGTGAGGCAACCAGGCCCATGTTTCCTTCAGAGAAAGGCTAGTTAGGACTGGAGCCCGTCCTGAGGTAGAAAGACAAGGGGAGAGCTTGAGTTGGAGAAGATGTCTCTCAGGAGGCATCCACACACCGTCTGGAGAACCTCAAGGTCCAGACCCCTCCCTCCCCACCCCACCCCCACCCCCTCAGTTGAGGAGGCACAACCCAGAGGCATGCTTACCAAGGACAATGCCTTTTTAAAAACAAAAGGACAAAACAAACCAAACAGGCAAACAAGAACAACAGGCAAAACAAACTAAACAGGCAAACAAGCCAGGCGTGGTGGCGCGCGCCTTTAATCCCAGCACTCAGGAGGCAGAGGCAGGCGGATCGCTGTGAGTTCGAGGCCAGCCTGGTCTACAAAGTGAGTCCAGGACAGCCAAGGCTACACAGAGAGACCCTGTCTCGAAAAGACAAAAAAAAAAAAAAAAAAAAAAGAACAGGCAAACAAGAACAGCCTTTTCTGTGCTCTTTAGTAATGGTTCCATTTACCCACCATGCCTTTCTCAGCTCCATCTCTTGGTTTTTTTCTCCCCAACAGTCCGGAAATTGTTGCGAGGTCTCAGGAAGCTGAAGGAGGCAGCTAAAGAGCAGAAACCAGAGGCCGCTCCTGTAGAGGAGATAAGTGAGGTGCGCGAAGCCGAAACCCCCTACGCCAGGTCTTCAGCTGGTAGCCCCCTGACGAGCCCAAAGGATGCTGAGATCTCAGAAGACAACATCATTAAGGAATACCTTTCTGTGGCCATGAAGCTGAGGAAAAAGCGGAAAGCCGCAGACAAAAGAGAAAAGAAAGCTTCCAAACCCAGCGAGCAGAGGAAGAAGAAGAAGAAAAAGAAGAAGAAGAAGAAGCAAGAAGAAGGAGAAGAAGAAGCAGACGCTGAGGCCATGGCTGAGGAAATCTTGCCTCCCGTGGTCACGGAACCTCCTCCACCGCCGAGGAGAAAGCAGAAAGCCTCTGGGAGGGGCATCTCGGGGAGACCCGGCCGGGTTCTCTCTATAGACAGCGAGTGGCGGGATGACCTCTGTCGGCTCATGAACCTAAGGATAGCTGGTTCCCAGCCAAAGATGCAGAAGGATCTGAACACTGAACTGCTGGCCACAGCTACAGAGGTGCTGATGGATAATCTTCCGAGCTGGGAAGTCTTTGAGGAAATCTGCCCCTTGTTGGAGGGAGAAAGGATAGGCGGTCCCCCGGACACTAAGAGGGGAGTACCCTGGCAGGATGAAAAACCAGGTGTTACTGGTGAAGAAGAAATCAGAGAGGCTGAGGCAGCCATAAGCGAGGAGGAGATGCCGGCGGCTGCAGAAGAAACACTGGAAAAAGAGGTGGAGGCAGAGCCCGTGGCTCCGGAAAAGGCCAAGAAAAAGGAGGTTGTTTTCTTAGACCTGGATGAGGCAGTCAAGAAGGAAAGACCCGAGAGGAAGAAAAAAGCTAAGAAGGAGAAAAGGAAGGAAGCTAAAAAGGAGATGGCGGTCTCTGAAGACAGAGAGAGACCAGGGGGAGGAGAAGGAGGGGAAGAGCCTGCTGCGATGCCGGTGTTGGAAGTAAAGGCCAGAAAGGAGGTAGTGGTTGAACCCGAACAGCAGCCAGCGGGGCCTGAGAGGAAGCTGTCTTGGGTGGAATGGAAGACAGCCTGGGATGAGTGGCACCAGGCCCAAAGTCAGAGGGCAGTGCCTTGGGAAGGATGGAAGAAAGAATGGGACAGGAAGTATTTTGAAGAGCAGGAGAGACTGCAGGCTGAAGGGAAACTGCCGGCCAGCGAGGAGAAAGAAAGGAAGAGGAAGCTAACTTGGGATGACTGGAAAGAGATCTGGGAAGACCTTTCGAAGACCAAAACCCAGAAGGAGCTGGATTTGATAGTCCCACTGTTCGAAGAGGCCGAGGTGGAATCTGAGGAAGAAGAGCTTCTGGAAGAGCAGAGAGAGATCGAAAAGGCGCAGAGGGAGGCCAGGGAAGAGTGGCAGCGAGCCAAAGATGAAAGAGAGCGCGCCAAGGAGCAGGCCTTGCTGGCAAAAGAGGAGCAGAAACTGGCCCAGGAAGAGGAAAGGCTAGCTCAGGAAGAGGCAAAACTGGCCCAGGAATACATGAGGAAGGCTTCTTCCGCAGAAGGGGAGCAGGCCAGCCAAGAGATGAGCCTTGCTGAGAGGCAGGCGCGCCTGGCCAGCGAAGAGGAGCTCCTAAGCCAGGAAGCCAAGATACTGGCCCAGAAAAAGAAGAAACTGGCCAGGAAGCTCGAGAAACTGGCTCGCGAAGAGGAGGCCATAGCCAAGAAAATGGAGAAAGTGGCGGACGTGCAAGGAGTGCTGGCCCGGAAGATAGAAGCCGCGATCCTGAAGGAGAAGAGTCTGGACCTGAAGGAAAAGGAGCTGAGAGAGGAGGCGAGGATCCTGGAAGAGGAGATGAGGGAGCTCGCTTGGAAGGAGGACGAACTCCATGAGGAAACCGAGAGACTGGAGGAGAAGTGGGTGGAGCTCGCTGAGGAGGAGGAAGAGCTGGCCTGGCTCGAGGGGAAGCTGGCCTCGGAGGAGAGGAGCCTAGCCCAGGAGGAGGAGCAGCTGGTAGAGGACGAGAAGAGGCTGGCCGAGAAGGAAGACCGGACGCCCGAAGAAGAGAAGGAGCTAGAGGAGAGGAAGGAGACACTCAGAGAGAAGAAAGAAAAACTGGCCCAGGAGAAGAAGAGGCTGGCTCAGAGGCGGAAGGAGCTGGAAGCGAAGAAGAGAAGACTGGCCCAGGAGGAAGGTGCTCTGGCCCGGGAAAAGCATCTGCTGGCTCTGGAAAAACAAAGACTGGCCGAAAGGGAAGTGGCCATCCAGGACAACCAAAGAAAGCTCCTCAAGGAGAGAGAGCAAGCACAGGAGGCAAAAAGCAACCTGGAGACGGCCCGGGAGAAACTGACCAGACTGTTGGACAAGCTGAAGAAGGAGAAGGGGCTCCTCATGGGGAAGAGGGAGAAGCTGATCGAAGAGCAGAGGAAGGTGATGGAGGCAGACATGTTCCTGGCAGAACGGCAAGAGAAATTAGCCCAGGAGAAGATGCAGCTCGCCGATGAACTCAAGACAACCATCGAGCGAAGTATCCTCTTCAGAGAGCAGACAGAGCTCACTGAGGAGTGGATGGCCTTGACTGACAAAATGAAAAGGGTGGCCAAGGAGAGGCAGCTGCTGGCAGGTGAGGCAGAGCTGATCCCCGGTAGTGGGGCGGAAGACGAGAGACCAAGGCAAAGAAGGCTGTCTAAGCATGAAGCCGATCTGATGAAGAAGAGAGTGCCTGCGCTGGAGGAGGAGCTCACCGCCTACCAAGACAGGCTGCTGGCTATGGAGGAAAAGGACGAGGCCAGGGGGAGTCTGGAGCTTACCAGAGGGCAGCGGATACATGCCCAAGAAAAAAGGAAATTAGCCAGCGCCTCCAGGAAGCTGTACAAAGAGGCAGAGGTCTCCAAGGAGCCGGCACAAACGAGTAGCTCCTTAAAGGAGCTTCAAAAACTAGTCAAGAAAGCAAGGAAAGTGACACAGAAAGAGACCAAGATGGCCAAGATAAAGCAGATGCTGTTTGCTAAGGAGGCCAGGCTGAGTCTGGAGGAGGCCAGACTGGACACCAAGGAGTTGGGTGACGCTTCTGAGGAGCAGCGGGGTGTCGCCGCGGACGAGAGGAAGCTGGCCGAGGAGGAGAGGAGTCTGGCCAAGGAGATGCGAAAACTGAGGAGCCAAGAGCAAAAACTGGTCGAGGAAGAACGTAGCTTCCGCTGGGAGCTCAAGCTCCCCGAGATCGATGAAGACCTCGATGCCGAGGAGGAGGGGACTCTTGGGGCAGACAAGGGAGCTCTGGTCTTCAAAAAGTCGTGGCAGAGGAGAGAAGCAGTGACCGAACCTCTCCCTGGAATGGAAAAGTTTTACGGCCTGTTGGAAGAGGTAGAAAGGAAAGAGAGCTTTGCTCAGGCGCTAGAGAGCCTGTTAGAGGAAGTGGAGGAAGAGAGTTTGTCTGAGGGAGAGGAGGAGGAGAGGGAGGAGGAGGATAGGGAGGAGGAGGAAGAGGAGAGGGAGGAGGAGGAAGAGGAGAGGGAGGAGGAGGAAGAGGAGGAAGAAGAGGAAACGGTCAAGGCAAGGGAGGAGAAAGACAAGGGACTAGAGAAATGGGAAGAAAAGAAGGAGGAGGAGATAGAAAAGAAAGAGAAAAAGAGGAAAAAGAAAGTGCCTGAGGAAGAGGAGGAGGAGGAGGAGGAGGAAGAAGAGGAGGAGGAAGAGACTGAAGAAGGCATGGCTGAGGAAGGCGTAGAAAGGGCGAGTGACATAGAAAAGGAAGAGGAGAGACCCTTAGTGGAAAAAGCAAGGAAGGAAGAGGTGGCGTTAAAAAGAGAAAAGCCTAAAATAGAGGAAAAAAGGAGGAAAATCCCACAGGAAGAAAGAAGGAAGATCCTACAGGAAGAAAGAAGGAAGGCCCTAGCACGACAGGAAGTGTTCCCTCCCATTGGACAAGGAATCCCCGAGCTCAAGGGGAGCAGTATAAGGCTGGAAACTCCGAAAAGCCCTCTCCTGAAACTAGGCCTCGTATCTGAGGGGGTGGGCCTCGTATCTGAGAAGGTGGGCCTCGTATCCGAGGAGGCGGGCCTCGTATCCGAGGAGGCGGGCCTCGTATCTGAGGAGGCGGGCCTCGTATCTGAGGAGGTGGGAAAGAGGGCGCCGTTTCCGCCAGAAGCAAAGCCAGTGTTGGCGGAAGAGAAGGCCGCCATGCTTGAGATAGGCAAGATATACCTGAAGACAAAGTTGATGGAAGAAGAAAGGGAAGTGGGTGCGATCTCAGCATACGAACCGACAGACACGTTAACACCACTCACGTCTCAAATGCTTCGAAGGGCCGTGCACGCTCACAAGCTCCAGCACGCAACGCCGCCACCCAGGCTGAGGTGGATTGTGCAGCGTCGTCACCCTTCTCTGGTAAGACCAACAACAGCCCGACGGCTGCGGCCCTCGGAGACCTTGGCGAAGGACCGGCACTCGGGGGTAGGCATCTCAGACGTAGAATGGCTGCACTGCGTCTTAGAGCAGATGGCGGCCGGCGAAGAGCTCCCTAGAGACAGTTTCCACAGACTGTGCCAGCTCCTCAAAGACCTCACCTCAGCGGGAGACCTGGAGTGGCTGCACCTGGCGATACTTAAAACCATCGTGCACCATCACAAACAGGCCGCGGACTCTCGGGGCGCGCCCAGACCCGGCAGGGAACCCATGAGCGCCAAACATCTGAAAGTGATCCCTCCCATAAAGGGAAAGGAGAGCTGGCTGAAACCTTCAGCCGTCCCCACCACCCCAGGGTCCCCATTCGCTACCAAAAGGGTCACAGACCCGGAGGCCCTACACTGGCATCTTCTAGGCGAGCCGTACAGAAGCGCGCGCCTACATCAGCTGTCCAGTGTTGTTGAGGAAGTGGAGACTCAGTCTCTCCATCCTACCACGAGAGATATTTTAACCGGTGCCCCCCGTTCCTCTGTAGACAGACAGACCCTGGCACTAATGTTTCAAAAGGACTTCGGGGATCTAAAAGGTAAAAGCAGGTATCCCAAACTGCCTAAGCTGGGGAAAAAGCCCAGCTCCAAAACGAAGGAAGAGGCACCTCCGTGGGAGACGTTCGTGGCGCTCTACCACGTGTTGCTGATGCTGCGGCAGCGCTACGCCAAAGACGCGGCTACATGGATGGAGAAGTTTCACCAGCTCATGGACCTGTACCAGATCAAGTCCCCCCGGATCCAGAGGCTGCTGCAGGACCTGCTGCTGAGAGAAGAGCCTCCACGCCGCGAGTTCGTGTCCCGCGAGGCCCTGGAGGCCACGGAGCTGCTGCCCGGGGAGCGGCTGCTGTACTGCCTGGTTTGCGGTGGCTCCCACCCGCGACCTATCCCTCTGGAGTTCCAGGGCGTCATCCCGCTCCCCGAACGGAACAACGTGCACACCTTCCGTCCCAAAGGCATCGCCAAGTACGGAATCCTTGAGCTAGCCTGGAAGAGGCTGCCTCAAGCTGATATTCACCTCCTCAAGAAAGCGCCTCTCCTTATGGCTCCCACTCTTTAACTTGGGAATGGCGTACCCACGTTACGGCTCCCGCGCCCTGGCTTGGGGCCGCCTTAACGGTCAGGGGTTTTCATACTGGGCTGGAGAAAGGGCTGGCCTTCAGAGACCAGACCTTCACCTCCAGGACCCACGCAGAGGTGGAGCACCGGCAACGTTCCTTGGTTTTTGTTTTTTTGCCCTCCCACCCACCCACCCAGCGTTAGAAGCCGGATTCTGTAGGTGGAATTAACAGACGGTTCTCCTTTGCAACAAACTTTGAAGTGTCCCTTTTGCCCAAATGTTGTTGCTCAGATGTCACCATGGAAACCAGTCACGTGTCTGAGTGTAGGGGAGGGGTGAGGGGGGGCTGGGAGGAACTTCCCCGAAGCCAATGGTGCCTGCGTGCATGCCCTGTGAGGAGGCCTAAGAGCCTCCGTTGCCCGCTTCCGCCCTCACCTTCCACAGTTTATCCTAAACAACAGAGGAAAGTCAATCCCTGGCACAAAAATAAAAGATGCTTGTGTTACCATGACAAGTGTGGTTAAGTGTGGGAAAAGGTGAGATTTAAAACGAGAAGACTGCCAGGCGTCGTGGCGCGAGCCTGTAATCTCAGCACCCGGAAGGCGGAGGCGGAGGCAGAGGCAGGCGGATTTATTTCTGTGACTCCGAGCCCAGCCTGGTCTACCTAGGGCGGCCAGGGCCACATAACGAGCCCTTGTCTCAAAACAAACAAACAAACAAATAAACAATACTTAGGGAAGACTCAGCACTTTCCCACTTAGTGTTTGGTGGCGTGGAGGAGGACAGGGCTCTATCCCCTGGTGATGGCGCCACTTGCTAAGGACTTGAAAACTGGACAGCAGATGTATTAGGGTTTGTTTTGTTTCTGAGACAGGATCACACTGCATAGCTGGATCATTCGGCTTGACAGCAAGCGTTTGACATGCTGCAGAGCCGTCTTACTGGCTCCCTGAATATGTAGTGTTTTAACTCCACCACGGTAATGAAAGTGTCCCCAAGTCACCCTAAGAGCTATAACTAGATATGCCTATTCCGGTGAATGTGGGGACCCCTGTCCCATGGGCTCCAGCAGCTGCAATAGGGCAGGGTAGAGTGTGCACGCAGGAGCTACCTACCCACATTTCTCTTTTTGTGTTTTGTTTTTTTGAGACAGGGTTTCCCTGTGTTAGCCTTGGCTGTCCTGGACTCGCTCTGTAGACCAGGCTGGCCTCGAACTCAGAGATTCACCTGCCTCTGCCTCCCAAGTGCTGGGATTAAAGGTGTGCCACCACCACCACCACCACCACCTCCTGGCCCATGTTTCTGTAACTCTGACTTTTAATCTAATAGCCTTGCCCCCACATCTTGGCTTCTTCATCAGTTTAGTGCACAGTGAAATGCCCTCAAGGTTGGTATTATGTGTGTGTTTCAAAGTATTTTGTCGGCCGGGCGGTGGTGGCGCACGCCTTCAATCCCAGCACTCGGGAGGCAGAGGCAGGCAGATCTCTGAGTTCTAGGCCAGCCTGGTCTACACAGAGAAACCCTGTCTCAAAAAAATAAAAAAATCAAAGGCCTTTGTCAGCTGCTTTGCAACAGTGAGTGGCTGACATTGCTAGTGGCTTTAATGAGTGGATCCTGCTGGCCTTTGGTGACGCCTTGAACGGACCTCTCAGCCGAACGCTGAGATTTCCAGACAGTCTCCAGGTGGACGGAGTATGTTCTACAGAAGTAAACATTCACTGTGCAAGGTTGCTCATGCCTGAAATCCTATCACTTGGGAGACAAAGGCAGTAGTATCTCCACAAATTCAAGACCAGCCAGGGTTACATAGTGAGTTCAAGGCCAGACAGGTCCCGTCTCTAAACTAGTACCGAGGTGTGAGAGTGCTGCAACCCCATTACTTGGGGATAAGGAACTCGGTCATTCTGGCTACATAAGGGTAAACTCTGTAAGACACTGTCTCAGAAAACACACACATTGTGCGCACACACAGAGATGTTAAAAATACTTTTTAAAACTGTATAATTAGTAAAAGTGTAACAACCATAAACACACTTAATTCATAGTATACATACTAGTTCTGGGGATTGAGCCAAGGCTGCAAACATGCAAAGCACGCATCATACGACTGTGCTGTGCGTCTCTAGCTCCTCTGTAGCAAGGACCTTTTTTTAAAAAAGATTTTATGTATACAGTGCTCTGCCTGCATGTACACCTGCAGGCCAGAAGAGGGCGCCAGATCTCACTATAGATGGTTGTGAGCCACCATGTGGTTGCTGGGAATTGAACTCAGGACCTCTGGAAGAGCAGACAGTGTTGTTAACGTCTGAGCCATCTCTCCAGCCCCACACAAACTTTTAAAAGGTTTTATATGAGTAAGTGTTTTTTCTTTATGTATTTGTGCACACCACATGTGAGTCTGGTGCCTATAGGCACCATTTTTTGTTGCTGTTGTTGTTGTTTTGAGACAGGGTTTCTCTGTGTAGCCCTGGCTGTGCTGGACTCACTTTGTAGACCAGGCTGGCCTCGAACTCACAGCAATTGCGCCTGCCTCTGCCTCCCGAGTGATGGGATTAAAGGCGTGTGCCACCGTTTTCTTAACAAATGTATTTTATTATGAACTTATTAACCGAGCGCGCGTCACTTATAACCCAACTAACCAAAACAATAGGAAAGGAGGATTAAAGAAAAGAATAACAAAACCGTAAGGATATCAGTTCTGAGGAACGATTCTCCTGGTGTAATCAGCAGGATTTCTTCTGCTGGAACCTGGAACAACCAGAACCCGGAACCTCGGCAGGAGCCGGAGCCCCAAAGCCTTCCCTCGAGCGGTTCTCTCTAGGAGTGTCTAGGAAGTGGAGCGATGAACAGCTAAAACTATCCCAAGTCTCCCAAGGCCCCGCCCTTAGTTGTGGGCTCACATATATCTCCTCCCACAGGATCTTTTCAGCTGGCAACAATCAAGCTCCCGCATGAGGTGGTTGGTTTTCTAGTGGATTAACCTCACCTGTTTGCTCACAAGACAGTTCCGATCCCACACTTGGGATCATAAAAAACAGGTTTATCTCTCCTTCAGATGCCAGAGGGGGTGAAGAGAGCCTCAGATTCCCTGGAACTGGAGTTATGGAGAGTTGTGAGTTGCTGGTAATAGAACCCAGGTCCTCTTCAAGAATGGCGTGTGCTGCCAGGCAGTGGTGGCGCACGCCTTTAATCCCAGCACTCAGGAGGCAGAGGCAGGCGGATTGCTGTGAGTTCGAGGCCAGCCTGGTCTACAAAGTGAGTTCAAGACAGCCAAGGGTACACAGAGAAACCCTATCTCGAAAAACCAAACCAAACCAAACCAAAAACAAACAAACAAACAGAAACACAGAAAACAAAAAAATCCTGACAATCATGTTTCCCCAGAAAGAAGGGGAAAACTCACTAACTTACGGGTTCTGAGCCATTAAAAGGAAACTTGACCAAGAATCTTGCCAAGGTCTGAATTAATGCAAGAAATCAAGTGCTCAGGGCTGCTAAGATGGCTCAGTAGTCAAGACCCTTTGCTGTTCTTGCAGAGGACCCTAGGGTGGTTCCCAGCGCCCACATAGAGACTCAAACTGTAACTCCAGTTCCAAGGGATCTGACACTTTCTTCTGGGTTTTCCTCAGCAGTGCACAACTACGTCCTTACATGCACGAAGGCAACACACACACAATACAATACGTGTTTTAAAAGACAAGGATACTTTAGTTAAGTCAGATGGTGAACTGTGTGGTGGTGGTGGGACATGTGTACGCCCGTGGCCCGTGTGTGTGTGTGTGTGTGTGTGTGTGTGTGTGTGTGTGTGTGTGTGAGAGAGAGTGTGTGTGTGTGTGTGTGTGTGAGAGTGTGTGTGTCGTGTGTGTGTGTGTGTGAGAGAGAGTGTGTGTGTCGTGTGTGTGTGTGTGTGTGTGTGTGTGTGTGAGAGAGAGTGTGTGTGTGTTGTGTGTGTGTGTGTGAGAGAGAGAGTGTGTGTGTCGTGTGTGTGTGTGTGTGTGAGAGAGAGAGAGAGTGTGTGTGTGTCGTGTGTGTGTGTGAGAGAGTGTGTGTGTCGTGTGTGTGTGTGTGTGTGTGTGAGAGAGAGTGTGTGTGTGTTGTGTGTGTGTGTGTGTGTGAGAGAGAGTGTGTGTGTGTCGTGTGTGTGTGTGTGTGTGAGAGAGAGAGAGAGAGTGTGTATGTCGTGTGTGTGTGTGAGAGAGTGTGTGTGTCGTGTGTGTGTGTGTGTGTGTGTGTGTGAGAGTGTGTGTGTCGTGTGTGTGTGTGTGTGTGTGTGTGTGTGAGAGAGAGAGAGAGAGAGAGAGAGAGAGAGAGTGTGTGTGTGTCTGTGGGTTAGTGTGTGTCTGTCTGTGCATGCCTGTGTGTGGAGATCAAAGAGCAACTTTGAGGAGCTGTTTCTTGCCTTCTACCTGGTTGAGCCAGAGTCTCGTTGTTTCTGCCACTGCAGACGTCTGAGCTGGCCCGAGTGGGTCGTCACTCCCATCTCACTGCAGGCGCAGTGGGATTACAGATGTCTACCACTGCGTCCCTTTCTTTCTTTTTTTTAAACACGAGTTGCAGGAATCCAACTGAGGTCACCAGGCTGCCGTGGCAAGTGCTTTTACTCCCCAGCCCCCAGTCGGGATTTAAAAATAGAGAAATGGTTACAAACCCCAAGAGAAGGCTAGAAGAAACAAAACTGGAGCCGCGTGCTGCGTGGACGTCAGGCGGCCAGCGTGATGGAGCCGCGGCTCTGCTGCTGCTGCTGCTGCTGCTGCTGCTGCTGTGCTTTTGCCGTTGCTGGTTAGAAATGCCAGACGCAGGACTTCACACCCAAAACCCAGGCACAGCCGTTCCTGATGCTGATGGAGCCGCAGCAATGGCCTCCACGGTTAGAACCAGGCACAACGCGTCTTTCTTCCTCCTGTGTTTCTAGTTCCTCACCGGAGACTCTCCCACTGGCGGATCCTAACAGGAAGCTAGCAGTCAAGGGACTGTGGGCAACAGTTTATAGGCTCCCTCTCCCAGCAACACAAAGCAAAGAAGAAAAGACAGTCAGTTGGGAGTCTGACAAACATTAAATGATCAAACTGTATTTTAATATTATTTTACACCAACTTCTAGAGAAAGGTAGAACGGCCCAGACAAGGAAAGGTTTTGGGTCACACTAGATGCCCTTTACTTTATGACTGACAAGAGAGCTGGAGAGCTGGAGAGCTGGAGAGCTGGCTGAGCAGTTAAGAAAACCTGTTGTTTTTCCTTGGGGACTTGGGTTTAGTTCCCAGCACCCACACGACAGCTCACAACTATCTGTAACTGAAATTTCAAGCGACCTGACACCCTCTTCCGGCCTCCACGGAAACTGCATACATGTGTTGTACGGACAGACATATGTGAAGGCAAAACACTCACATACATAAAAATAAAATCTGTTAAAAATAATCAACAGAAAATACTTTAAAAACAGGATGAACTCCCACAGAACAGCTCCGGGAACCAGTGAAGAGAAGAGAAGAGAAAGTCTTGGTGGATCCAAGCTAGGGAGAACTGAGCAGGCGGTGAGCAGCTCGTCAAGGGAAACCAACTGTTGGTGAACAATTAGCTGTAGAGAGATAGAGGATGGAGGGAAAAAGAAATACTAGCTCAGGCACAGGATGCATTACAAACTGAAAGGTCTCATAGCCCAAGAGAACTTTCTTTTTCTTTTCTTTCTTTCTTTCTTTTTTTTCCGAGACAGGGTCTCTCTGTGTAGCCTTGGCTGCCCTGGACTCACTTTGTAGACCAGGCTGGCCTCGAACTCACAGCGATCCACCCAACAGTATCTAGTCAGGTGCTGTTATGTCAAGGTCCTAACTTTCTTTCAGTTTCTCCTTGGGTGCTCACAGTCAGAGCAAAAAGCTCTATCATTGTCTTAAGCCTTTGGTCAGGCGCCTTCAACATTCTCTGTGGGAAAAAGTTTTCCCATGTGGATTTCACTAGGGCTCATAATCAAAGTGAGAAATAGAGAAAAAGACAGTTTTAGGAGAAAAGACAGATTTCAAGGTACTTTTTAGGCAAAATTACACATGGGCCATTCATCATATTTAAGGACAGTGGTGATCAGCTGGAGATCTTTGGAACTTTGTCAAGCAAAGCCTCAACAGCTGTTCTGGATGTCTAGAGATCATGCTGGACAGTCGGAGGTCTCTGGAACTTTGCCAAGCAAAGCCTCAACAACTTGTCCTCGTGTCTCTGACAATGAACTTTTAGTAAACATGAATTTCAGATGGTTCAGTGAGTGGGGCTGGCGAACTGTTCTTAGAATTGTGGCCAAAGACAACAGTTCATCATCTACAAACCACCTAGGTGACGAACAAAACAGCTGAGTGCTACAGCTTACACCTGTACTCCCAGCACCATCTTACACCTGTACTCCCAGCACCATCTTACACCTGTACTCCCAGCACCATCTTACACCGGTACTCCCAGCACCATCTACACCTGTACTCCCAGCACCATCTACACCTGTACTCCCAGCATAATCTTACACCTGTACTCCCAGCACCATCTACACCTGTACTCCCAGCATCCTACACCTGTACTCCAAGCACCATCCTACACCTGTACTCCCAGCACCGTCTTACACCTGTACTCCCAGCACCATCTACACCTGTACTCCCAGCACCATCTTACACCTGTACTCCCAGCACCATCTACACCTGTACTCCCAGCATCATCTACACCTGTACTCACAGCACCATCTACACCTGTACTCCCAGCATCATCTACACCTGTACTCCCAGCACCGTCTTACACCTGTACTCCCAGCACCATCTACACCTGTACTCCCAGCACCGTCTTACACCTGTACTCCCAGCACCATCTACACCTGTACTCCCAGCACCATCTTACACCTGTACTCCCAGCACCATCTTACACCTGTACTCCCAGCATCATCTACACCTGTACTCCCAGCACCGTCTTACACCTGTACTCCCAGCACCATCTTACACCTGTACTCCCAGCACCATCTTACACCTGTACTCCCAGCACCATCTTACACCTGTACTCCCAGCACCGTCTTACACCTGTACTCCCAGCCCCATCTTACACCTGTACTCCCAGCACCATCTTACACCTGTACTCCCAGCACCATCTACACCTGTACTCCCAGCACCATCTACACCTGTACTCCCAGCACCATCTACACCTGTACTCCCAGCACCATCTTACACCTGTACTCCCAGCATCATCTTACACCTGTCCACCTTACACCTGTACTCCCAGCACCGTCTTACACCTGTACTCCCAGCACCGTCTTACACCTGTACTCCCAGCATCATCTTACACCTGTACTCCCAGCACCATCTTACACCTGTACTTCCAGCACCGTCTTACACCTGTACTCCCAGCACCGTCTTACACCTGTACTCCCAGCACCATCTACACCTGTACTCCCAGCACCATCTACACCTGTACTCCCAGCACCATCTTACACCTGTACTCCCAGCACCATCTTACACCTGTACTCCCAGCACCATCTTACACCTGTACTCCCAGCACCGTCTTACACCTGTACTCCCAGCACCGTCTTACACCTGTACTCCCAGCACCATCTACACCTGTACTCCCAGCATCATCTTACACCTGTACTCCCAGCACCGTCTTACACCTGTACTCCCAGCACCGTCTTACACCTGTACTCCCAGCACCGTCTTACACCTGTACTCCCAGCATCATCTACACCTGTACTCCCAGCACCATCTTACACCTGTACTCCCAGCACCATCTTACACCTGTACTTCCAGCATCATCTACACCTGTACTCCCAGCACCATCTTACACCTGTACTCCCAGCACCATCCTACACCTGTACTCCCAGCACCATCTTACACCTGTACTCCCAGCACCGTCTTACACCTGTACTCCCAGCACCATCTACTCCTGTACTCCCAGCATCCTACACCTGTACTCCCAGCACCATCCTACACCTGTCTCCCAGCACCATCTCACACCTGTACTCCCAGCACCATCTACATCTGTACTCCCAGCATCATCTTACACCTGTACTCCCAGCACCATCTTACACCTGTACTCCCAGCACCATCTTACACCTGTACTCCCAGCACCATCTACACGTGTACTCCCAGCATCCTACACCTGTACTCCCAGCACCATCTAACACCTGTACTCCCAGCTCCATCTACACCTGTACTACCAGCACCGTCTTACACCTGTACTCCCAGCACCGTCTTACACCTGTAGTCCCAGCATCATCTTACACCTGTACTCCCAGCACCATCTAACACCTGTACTCCCAGCACCATCTACACCTGTACTCCCAGCACCGTCTTACACCTGTACTCCCAGCACCGTCTTACACCTGTACTCCCAGCACCGTCTTACACCTGTAGTCCCAGCATCATCTTACACCTGTACTCCCAGCACCATCTAACACCTGTACTCCCAGCACCATCTACACCTGTACTCCCAGCACCGTCTTACACCTGTACTCCCAGCACCGTCTTACACCTGTACTCCCAGCACCATCTTACACCTGTACTCCCAGGACCATCTTACACCTGTACTCCCAGCACCATCTTACACCTGTACTCCCAGCACCATCTTACACCTGTACTCCCAGCACCATCTTACACCTGTACTCCCAGCACCATCTTAAACCTGTACTCCCAGCACCATCTTACACCTGTACTCCCAGCACCATCTACACCTGTACTCCCAGCACCGTCTTACACCTGTACTCCCAGCACCGTCTTACACCTGTACTCCCAGCACCGTCTTACACCTGTACTCCCAGCACCATCTACACCTGTACTCCCAGCACCATCT
Organism: Acomys russatus; assembly: GCF_903995435.1. Lineage (NCBI taxonomy): Eukaryota > Metazoa > Chordata > Mammalia > Rodentia > Muridae > Acomys > Acomys russatus. The sequence continues at coordinate 18,993,155 of NC_067155.1, forward strand.
ACACCTGTACTCCCAGCACCGTCTTACACCTGTGTCCCAGCATCATCTACACCTGTACTCCCAGCACCATCTTACACCTGTACTCCCAGCACCATGTTACACCTGTACTCCCAGCACCATGTTACACCTATACTCCCAGCACCGTCTTACACCTGTACTCCCAGCACCATCTACACCTGTACTCCCAGCACCATCTTACACCTGTACTCCCAGGACCATCTTACACCTGTACTCCCAGCACCATCTTACACCTGTACTCCCAGCATCATCTACACCTGTACTCCCAGCACCATCTACACCTGTACTCCCAGCACCATCTACACCTGTACTCCCACCACCATCTACACTGTACTCCCAGCACCATCTACACCTGTACTCCCAGCAACCATCTACACCTGTACTCCCAGCACCATCTTACACCTGTACTCCCAGCACCATCTACACCTGTACTCCCAGCACCATCTTACACCTTACTCCCAGCACCGTCTTACACCTGTACTCCAGCACCGTCTTACACCTGTACTCCCAGCACCATCTACACCTGTAAATACTCCCAGCACCATCTACACCTGTACTCCCAGCACCGTCTTACACCTGTACTCCCAGCATCATCTACACCTGTACTCCCAGCACCATCTTACACCTGTACTCCCAGGACCATCTTACACCTGTACTCCCAGCACCATGTTACACCTATACTCCCAGCACCGTCTTACACCTGTACTCCCAGCACCATCTACACCTGTACTCCCAGCACCATCTTACACCTGTACTCCCAGGACCATCTTACACCTGTACTCCCAGCACCATCTTACACCTGTACTCCCAGCATCATCTACACCTGTACTTCCAGCACCATCTACACCTGTACTCCCAGCATCATCTACACCTGTACTCCCAGCACCATCTACACCTGTACTCCCAGCACCATCTACACCTGTACTCCCAGCACCATCTACACCTGTACTCCCAGCACCATCTACACCTGTACTCCCAGCACCATCTACACCTGTACTCCCAGCACCATCTTACACCTGTACTCCCAGCACCATCTACACCTGTACTCCCAGCACCATCTTACACCTGTACTCCCAGCACCATCTACACCTGTACTCCCAGCATCCTACACCTGTACTCCCAGCACCATCTACACCTGTACTCCCAGCACCATCATCTTACACCTGTACTCCCAGCACCATACACTGTACTACCCAGCCCATCTTACACCTGTACTCCCAGCACCATCTTACACCTGTACTCCCAGCACCATCTTACACCTGTACTCCCAGCACCATCTTACACCTGTACTCCCAGCACCATCTTACACCTGTACTCCCAGCACCATCTTACACCTGTACTCCCAGCATCATCTACACCTGTACTCCCAGCACCATCTACACCTGTACTCCCAGCACCATCTACACCTGTACTCCCAGCACCATCTACACCTGTACTCCCAGCACCATCTACACCTGTACTCCCAGCACCATCTTACACCTGTACTCCCAGCACCATCTTACACCTGTACTCCCAGGACCATCTTACACCTGTACTCCCAGCATCATCTACACCTGTACTCCCAGCACCATCTACACCTGTACTCCCAGCACCATCTACACCTGTACTCCCAGCACCATCTACACCTGTACTCCCAGCACCATCTACACCTGTACTCCCAGCACCATCTTATACCTGTACTCCCAGCACCATCTTACACCTGTACTCCCAGCACCATCTTACACCTGTACTCCCAGCACCATCTACACCTGTACTCCCAGCACCATCTTACACCTGTACTCCCAGCACCATCTTACACCTGTATTCCCAGCACCATCTACACCTGTACTCCCAGCATCCTATACCTGTACTCCCAGCACCATCTACACCTGTACTCCCAGCACCATCTACACCTGTACTCCCAGCATCATCTACACCTGTACTCCCAGCACCATCTACACCTGTACTCCCAGCACCATCTTACACCTGTACTCCCAGCACCATCTTACACCTGTACTCCCAGCACCATCTTACACCTGTACTCCCAGCACCATCTTACACCTGTACTCCCAGCACCGTCTTACACCTGTACTCCCAGCACCATCTTACACCTGTACTCCCAGCACCATCTACACCTGTACTCCCAGCACCATCTTACACCTGTACTCCCAGCACCATCTACACCTGTACTCCCAGCACCATCTTACACCTGTACTCCCAGCACCATCTACACCTGTACTCTCAGCACCATCTACACCTGTACTCCCAGCACCATCTTACACCTGTACTCCCAGCACCATCCTACACCTGTACTCCCAGCACCCATAAGACTGAGGCAAGATGGTCATTTTGAGTTCAAGGCCAGCCTGGCCACCAGCCACCCTATTGTTCCCAGTCATAATGCTGTGTGGTATTCACCTGAGAAGACTGCCTGGACATGGGTTTAAGGCAACAGAAAGTGTTTACTAGCCAGTCAGCGACTGCACTGGGTGTCTGAGATCACAGCCGCGAGCCTTTCTTGGGGTGAGATTTTAAGCAAAAGCCATATCAAGGGTTGACATACTTTAGTTAACAAGAAAAGTTAGCCAGAAGCAGATCTACAGAAGATGAAACAAGGTTAGTATGTTTAGAGACTTTCTCAGAACGATGGGCTTTGATGGATTAGGTCTGTGCTTCCATTTTAGCAGGCGGTGCTGTCTGTGTGCCGAGTTTTACAGCTTGGATAGGCACTTCCATCATGGAGTCAGTTATGCTAAGGTCTGGGGGGCTATTACAACAGGAAACTACTAAACTACCCTCTGCATCTACATGTGTGTTTTTTCTCAAAATTGCACATCCAGGGTCATATACGTGACCCTTTAGAACTTTCTTCTTGCATGTAGCATAAGTTTTCCAAGTTTTCTTATACTGTAGTGTTGAGGCCAATGCTAGAGGACGACAAAGACCACGTCAACAACTAGGAGTAGAAATCCAAATGCTGCCGGGCGGTGGTGGCTCACGCCTTTAATCCCAGCACTCGGGAGGCAGAGGCAGGCACATCGCTGTGAGTTCGAGGCCAGCCTGGTCTACAAAGTGAGTCTAGGACAGCCGGGGCTATACAGAGAGATGCTGTCTCAAAAAACCAAAAAAGGAAAAAGAAAAGAGAAATCCAAATGCTACTGTTTCCTGGGTCTTGGTAATGGTGTGGCCAAGGAAAGCCAAGCACAACCAGGCAGTGGAAGAGAAAAAAAATTTTTTTACTGTTGAAATAAAAACATGACTCTCATTCCGAAGGGAATAAGAGATAATTAATTTTGAGCCAAGCAAACACCAATGGCCCAGGATTCAGGTCGCCCTAAATTGCGTGTGCCATTGTGGAAGAAGTGGCACTAACCTTTGCAGTCATAGAGCAAAGACAGTTATAAATCAATGTAATAACCCAATACACTATAGGGAGACGCAGGTGTGTGAGTAACTGCAAAATAGAGAAAACTACCATACGTTTCATTGCTATGTGATGGCATTTTTTTTTTTCAAGACAAGGTAGCCTTGGCTGTACTAGGCTCGCTTTGTAGACCAGCTGGCCTCGAACTCACAGAGATCCCCCTGCCTCTGCCTCCTGAGTGCTGGGATTAAAGGCGTGCGCCACCACACCTGGACATGATGGCTTTCTTAGCTTTTGGCTTGTAGAAGCTAGTCATCTGCTGAGTTTAGAGTGTATTTACCAGGTATCTCGGCACCGTAGCCCCGCCCGCCGTAGCCCCTCCCACTGTAGCCCCTCCCGCCATAGCCCCTCCCACACCCAGGATATTCCTACCCTCTCCCCAAAGTTCTATATAAGCTTCATTCACACCTAATAAAATTGATCTGCCAACCGGTCTTTGTTTATAAACCTCGGGCAGTGGGGGGGGGGGGGTTGTGGGCGAATGTGTCTGAATCGCTGGGGCTAAGGGTGCAAGGATACTTAACCTACGTGCAGGGGTACAGTGTCACATTTACAGTCAGTAGCATGGGGTCCTATCACAAGGAGGAAAACACAGCACTTAATTATCCTGTGGGTGGGGGGAGAACTTCTAGGTACGATTAAAGGTCATTTGCTGGAGGCTAGGATCTCCTTAGCATATGGCAGGGTTTACTAAACTGGTTTCCTTGTCAGGAATGGGTTGGGTCTGTGATTTTCCCTGAGAACTATATGATGCTCCTTACAAGATCTGAGAAAAGAGAGTTTACCGTCATAGACCAAGTGCAAATGGCTGTCCAGAGCCATCAGACTTCAACCTTACCCAGTGGAGTCCCACAGAGGAGAGGCTGTTGATGTCCTGGACATCGTCCTAGTCACACGCACTGTCTACTTTTCAGCTCCTCTGGAAGCACTGGCCTGAAAACCTGGGAACCTTGGTTCCATTTTATGTCAATGCACTTAATTCTGACCTGAGGAACTTAATAATCTTTGATTACATTAACTTGATCACATTCATATCGTCTTTTGTCTCCCACTCAATATAGACGAAAGAAAATTTAAATTAAACTTAAAAGTTGCCAGGCGTGGTGACACACACCTTTAATCCCAGCACTGGGGAAACAGAGGAAGGCAGATCTCTGGGAGTTTGGGGCAAGCCTGGTCTACAGAACAAGTTCCAGAGCTATACAGAGAAACCGTCTCAAAGAGAATCCCAAGTGTTCAGTGGTAAATGCATGCTACGCAGCCACAGACAACTAAGTTCAGTTACTAACAACAAACATATGCAAAAGCCGAACAGAGCAGCCCCTGCCTGTAACCCCAGAACCGGAAGCAGGAGGTGGGAGACAGATGAAGCCTCCTTGTTTGCCAGCCAGATGATCTAGCCAACACCACAAGCCCTGGGTTCAACAAGAGAGCCTGTATCAAAAAAATAAGGTGACAGTGACAAGCAAAGACAGTTGAACTTGACTTCTGGCCCTACACACAGACAGGCAGACAGGCAGGCAGACAGACAGGCAGGCAGGCAGGCAGGCAGACAGGCAGGCAGGCAGGCAGGCAGGCAGACAGGCAGGCAGGCAGGCAGACAGGCAGACAGGCAGGCAGGCAGGCAGACAGACAGACAGGCAGGCAGGCAGGCAGGCAGGCAGGCAGGCAGGCAGACAGGCAGACAGGCAGGCAGGCAGGCAGGCAGGCAGACAGGCAGACAGGCAGACAGGCAGGCAGGCAGGCAGGCAGGCAGGCAGACAGACAGGCAGGCAGGCAGGCAGGCAGACAGGCAGACAGGCAGACAGACAGACAGACAGACAGGCAGACAAGCAGGCAGGCAGGCAGGCAGGCAGGCAGACAGGCAGACAAGCAGACAGACAGGCAGGCAGACAGACAGGCAGGCAGGCAGGCAGGCAGGCAGACAGACAGGCAGACAGGCAGGCAGGCAGGCAGGCAGGAGGACAGAGGCACCACATGAAAGGAATGCTGAATCTAAACGAGTAACAAAAAGAAACAAGATAACCTGCTTAGACCTGGTGGCACAGGCCTTTAATCCCAGCACTCGGGAGGCAGAGGCAGGCACATCACTGTGAGTTCGAGGCCAGCCTGGTCTACAAAGTCAGTCCAGGACAGCCAAGGCTACACAGAGAGACCCTGTCTCAAAAAAACAAACATACAAAAAAAAAAAAAAACCCAAAAAACAAAAAACAAAAACAAACCCCAAACAAAAAGACTTAAAAATTCCTTTTGGTTGTCTTTTAAATATAGACTTAATAGTTGTTTCTCATGGTGCTAAATTTATATACATCTGGATAAAGAGGGAAAGTCCCTCTTTTACAGTGTGAAGTCGCACTGAAAACTCAAAATCTAGTGAGCGTTTGCCCCTCTGCTTCACAGAAGCCTTCTGTCCGCTCTGAGCTCTCCTTAGGGTGTCCACATCACTGCTTGACAGGTGTCAGGGGGACCCCGAGGTCGTCCCTAAGCTCCCGATAACAGATAGATAGAAAGATGTGATTATGCAGTATATAGTGGCAGGTAAACAGGTGGTCTTTGAGCACTTCAGAGATTTACAGAACATGGCATTTAAAAGAGGTTTTAATAATAAAATAATAACAATAACAATAATAATGATAATAATAAAAAAGGCTTTTCTGACAGAGACACATATTTGCTCCTGGCACCACCCCCTCTTCCCCCCACCCCTCCTACCCTGGATCTACTTCAAAGAAGAGGATGGTCATCAAAGAAACAAATGTGGCAAAATACCCACTGGAGGAGGAAAAAAAAAACCCTGCTCTTCAGCAGCTGACGGCAGGCTGTTTGTCCAAACTGTGAGCAAGCAGGACACTGGGAAATGACTGTCCAACATTGTAGAGACTAAGTGCTCAGTCCTTCAAAATTCCTGCTTCACGGAAAAGGTCGTCAGACACTCTGGGCCAGTAGGCCAGAGACCGGATGCCTCAGAGACACAGAGAAACCTCTGGTGACTGTCCAGGCCGTCAAGTGTCTCTGTCGTTTCTATAGCTCCGTTAGCTCTCTGCTCTAGGCTTCCGGTACGCCTCGGTAGGTACTACTTCCTTCTGAAGTTTCTGATGGGCTTGAAGACTAGAACGTTATAGTCTACTACAATAGGGCTTAGTTGGTTCAGGAATGGAAAGCATGTTTTAGGTGTAAAAAGAACTTTTAAGGCCTAGATAGACGTCTTTAGGATGATAGATACAAGAAAGTGATTTAGGTTCAGAGCTCAGGACTCTCCAGGACACGACAGATAGTGGAACACTTTTTCCAAGGAGGCCAAATACGAACGGACTGGACACTGTCAATGTTAATTCTTACCTGGCAATTCTATTAGTTGATCTTATTATATTTGATTTATTAATGTTAGATAAAAAGTCTTTTTTTTTTTTTTAAACAAAAGGGGGTATGTAACGGAGGTTTTGGTTTCTTCGTAAACTCAACTATGTTATGCGAATATGTTTTTGTTTTAATCCCAAGTGTGGGATTTTAGTTTGGGCTTTAGTTTGTCCCCAGCCGCTATCTGCTGAGGGTGGGGCGTGGTCTTGGCCAGCTGGTAACGGCCAGCCTCGTGCAGCATGGAGAGGGTGTGGCCTGGGACTCTGAGGAAGATAAACAGGGGGGAGAAAGTGTGGCGCACGCCTTTAATGCCAGCACTCGGGAGGCAGAGGCAGGTGGATGGCTCTGAGTTCGAGGCCAGCCTGGTCTACAAAGTGAGTCCAGGACAGGCAAGGCTACACAGAGAAACCCTGTCTCGAAAATAATAATAATAATAATAATAATAATAATAATAATAATAATAATAATAATAATATAATAGTGTCAGCACACCATAAAGGGTGTTCATGCTTTTACCCAACATCATTTCCCAAGCCTCCGCTATGCTATGACACAGAGATGTTTGTCGACTGCCTTTTTCTCCACTGTGGATTTTAGTACCGATTACAAATCCTGCTGATGCTAACATATCTAAAATGTATCTTTCTGTAAACTGGAACTCTTCTTTTTTTTTTTTTTTTTAATATTTTTTATTTAATTTTTATTTATGTGTGTTGGTGCGAGGGTGTCAGATCTTGGAGTTACAGACAGTTGTGAGCTGCCGTATGGGTGCTGGGAATTGAACCCGGGTCCTTTGGAAGAGCAGGCAGTGCTCTTAACCGCTGAGCCATCTCTTCAGCCCCAACTGGAACTCTTCTAAGCTTCAGGAAGCCCACTTGTCAACCAACAGCCTGTTTCCCCGCCCACCTATTCCTGAGGGTGGGAGATCCATCTCTCCCCTGGTTTGGAGACTTTCCCCACCCCAACTGCCAAGACCATGGGGCTAAGAAGTTTCAAATGCACACCCAAGGAAAAATTTTTTTCTCTCCTAAACTCCTTAACCTTATCTCACGGCCCTAACATAGTATCTGTCCCAGCATCCTGCCTGGTCCAGGTGTTCCCTCAAAAGCTGTATCTTCTGTCCCTAACATAGTATCTGTCCCAGCATCCTGCCTGGTCCAGGTGTTCCCTCAAAAGCTGTATCTTCTGGCCCTAACATAGTATCTGTCCCAGCATCCTGCCTGGTCCAGGTGTTCCTGCAGGAGCTGCATCAGCACGCAGGTGCTCCAGCCGAAATCTCACAGACTGCCTCCAAACCTCACAGATTGCTTCTGCTGGGCCTGCAGTGTCCTACCCACAGACGGTCTCACAGATCCCGGACAACAAGTAAAACAGCCTGCCCCTCCCAGACTTGGCCACCTCCACCACCCAACAAGGAGGCACAATGTCAGCAGGAAGCAGTCAGACAATTGTGCCACCCTCTTCATTTATTATCAACAAAGGGCTGGGATGTTGTGCTTCAGACTCAGGACAAGCTGGTCTAGGTCCTCCCAGCAACCCTTGGTCCCAGCCTGCTGCAGGGCGTGGCTGGCCCAGGGGCAGCGGTTTCCCCTCCCCTCCCCCTCCACTACATAATCTGGACACATTGGTGTTCTTGCTTTCTCTTCTCTCTCTCTCTCTCTCTCTCTCTCTCCACCTTTCCTCTTCTTCTCCTCCCTCTCTCTCCTTCTCTGCTTGCCCCACCCCCCACGCATGGTGGCTGAGAACCGCTTCCGATAAACCCACATCTACGCACTTCAGCTTGTCCTCCATGAGCACCCAAGGAGCACAGGGTCCCCGTTCCCGTCTCACCCCCTTTCCTGGTCCCTCATTTTTTAAAATTAAACAAAAAGGGAGGAATGTCGGGTCCTAGCAACATCATATGTCATTACCCGCTGCCAACACCAGGTGTGCTGGGTTGTGGGTAGGGATAAAAAGACCTGCCTGCCACCCCGGGGTCTGCCACCCTGATGCGCCCTCTCTCTCTGTCTCTCCCTCCTTTCCTCTTTCCGTGTGTGTGTGTGTGTGTGTGTGTGTGTGTGTGTTTTCTAGCTTCCCTCTGTGTCCGTGTTTTCTCTCTGTCCTCTGAGGCCTTCATGGCTCTGTCCGCGTCTGTCTGTCTGTCTACATGTCCAGTCACCCGCCTCCCCCTCTCCCCATGGAGGCTCACTCTTCTCCCCTTTTCCTCCCCCAAATAAACGTCCTAACCCTGACATGTTCCATGGCATAGTCATATATTACAACAATGGAACTACAGGTAATATTTTCCTTTAGTTTAAAAAACTTACGCCTTTAATCCAAGCACTTGGGAGGCAGAGGCAGGCGGATCGCTGTGAGTTCAAGGCCAGCCTGGTCTACAAAGTGAGTCCAGGACAGTCAGGGCTACACAGAGAAACCCTGTCTTGAAAATAAAAAAAACCAAACCAAACAAATTAAACCCTATACTGATGTTTAGTACACTAACTAATAGGTTCTAAAGTTCGAGACTTAGTACAACTGAGACCCAGACAAAGGAAATTTCAGGCAGAAAACAACTATTTTTAGTTCTGCCGGAAATGATAGCTGACAATATGAAAGGGATTAAAAAGCTGCCAGCCTCGCGGGAAATGCTCAGTCTATGCCCCAGCTGCGGCTGGGAGTTCCGTATAGTCCTCAACTCAAGGCAAGATAGGAATTCTCATTTTTTAAGATATGGTCTCACTATGTAGCGCTGGCTGGACTAGAGCTATCGTGTAGACCAGGCTGGCCTCAAACACAAAGATCCGCCCGCCTCTGCGTCCTGAGTGCCGGGACTAAAGTGTGCGCCACTTGCCCTGGGAGACCAGGAACTGCCTAAGGGTTAAAGTAGTCAAGAAGGTGCCTCAACATAGAGAGATTTATTTTATTTTATTTTCCAAGACAGGGTTTCTCTGTGTAGCCCAGGCTGTCCTGGACTCGCTTTGTAGCCCAGGCTGGCCTGGCACGAGATCCACTCTTCTTACAGCCACCATCACTGAGCACCTCCGCAGCTCCATGGTTTCAGGGTGCGGCTCCCAGGCAGGGACAGTCTGGAGACCATCCTGAGGTGACGCGTCCGCTCCATGCGCTCGCAGGTCCGCTGTGGGTCAGAGAAGCCTCCGAAGGGAACAGCACAGGGGCCTCCAAACAGCTCGGGCTCCCGCATGCGCAGCTGAGCGCCTCCCCTTGGGGCCTCTCTTGGCCTAATCCGCCCTCGTGCTACGCGCATGCGTGGTAGATGCGGCCTCGCCAACTTTCTGGCTATCCCGTGGTGACGTAACCCTGTCCTGTGGTCTGTCCGCCCACGCAGGACGGAATTAGGCTGTTTGTTTTTCGAGGCAGGGTCTCTCTGTGTAGCCCTGGCTGTCCTGGACTCTGTAGACCAGGCTGGCCTCGAACTCACAGCCACCCTCCTGCCTCTGCCTCCCGAGTGCTGGGATTAAAGGTCAGGATTAGGTTTTGCAGAAAGAAGACAAGCGGGAACAGCATGGACAGGGATGGTCTGGGCTAGCCTCACGCCCACGCTGCGACCCGATCCCGGGGAGCACGGTTTACTGCAGCCCCGCATCCCAAGGCCGCGGGATGGGACGGGGAGGGCGGGAGGCAAAGCGGGGTCCTCCCTCTCCTACCCACCCACTGGGGCTCTTGAAGTCGGGGGCCACGGCGGCGCCCCGTCTCTGTGCTGGGCTCGCCTGCCGCTCCCTGAGCCTGGCTCCCGGGCTAACACTGGCGGCGGCGGCGGCTCGGACGCGCGTCCCCTCCCGCGTGCGCGGCTGATGCGGGCGCCGCTGTCACAAAGGGCAGCGCTGCGCAGGCCGGGGCGACCCTGCGGCCGGGAGCCCGGCTCTCCCCCTAGTGTGGCTGCGTCTTCCCCCACTTCCCGGGGAAGGGAGGATAATGGAGACTGAAATGGTGCTAGCAAGTAAAAATATTAAAAAATAAAAACAAAAGTAAAGTAAAAATAAATAAACAAATGCAGGGCAGCCTGTTAAATTTCAGAGAGCAGGAACAATCCTGCAGTTTTGAGTATTTTCTTTGTTCGGTTAGCTCGAGTTGTTTTCTCTTCGGGTCTTGGTTTTTGTGTGTGTTGTTGAGTCAGAGTCTCACAGACCCCCGGGTTGGCCTAGAACCTCCTCACTTCCCGGGGTTGTGCTGGGATGACTGACTGCACCGCCACGCCCCGTTTTAATGTGGCGCTAGGGGCCAACCCAGAGCCTCGACCCTGCCGGGCAAGCATTCTACCAACGAAGCTATACCCGCGATTATTTCCGTTAGCTGTGTCCTAGTATCCAAAATTCGAAGTTGTTGTTATTATTATGGTTTTTTTTCGAGACAGGGTTTCTCTGTGTGGCCCTGGCTGTCCTGGACTCGCTTTGAGACCAGGCTGGCCTCGAACTCACAGAGATCCCCCTGCCTCTGCCTCCCGGAATTAAAGTCGTGCGCCACCAAGCCCTTCCGGAAGTTTTTTTTTTTTTAATTCAGATTACACCTCAATTGTTATACCCTTGCTTGTTCAGGGTTATTTTATTAGCCCTGCGCAGACAAACCCCTCAGGACCCGCACCCGAGGCTGTGAGCACCATAGTGGCTGATCCCGCCCAGTTCTTGCCCCCCAACCTCCTCGCGTCAGCCATGAGGCTGTGTGCGGCTCTCAGGACCAGCGCTGGGAAACCCGCTGTCATGAAAAGTCACTGTAAACCCCGCTGCGTTCTTCACTTTCCCCACCTCCCCGCCTCCCAGCACGGGCCTCTCTCCGGGGAGGTTGGTGCAGTCAGTGAGCGCTGGTGTGTGGGTTGGGGGAGGGGGCCCCCCACCCGAGAGTCCAAGGCATTGTGATGCTGGAGCCAGTGACCTACCTTCTGCGCAAACCTGTCAGCGGAGCTTGTCGGCTCTTGAGCCAAGGGTACGTGGTCCTCTGCACCCTGGAGGTGTGGAAAGGAAGTGGGAAGGTTGTGGGCGTGATATTAGAAACAGGTGCTCCCGGCTGGGGCGGGAAGAGAAATAAATCAATGGCCTCCCTCCAGCTGAGGTCACTAAAGCCACCGGCTATCTGTAAAGATAGGACTGTCGGGAGCCCGGCGGTGGTGGCGCACCCCCTTAATCCCAGCACTAGGGAGGCAGAGGCAGGTGGATCGCTGTGAGTTCGGAGCCATCCTGGTCTACAACGCGAGCCCAGGACAGTCGAGGCTACACAGAGAGACCCTGTGTCGAAAAAGCAAAAAAAAAAATTAAAATTAAAATAATAAAATTAAAAATAGGACTGTTGGGTCTGAGAACCCCAAAGAAGGACGGGGAAGCAACAGAATCTGGGGGTATAAATGTACATTTGTGGCACTCTGGCTCCTGTTTCGTCTCACTCTCTCCATCTCAATATGACCCTTTCACAGAAATTGAACCCTGGTTTTTGTTTTTGTTTTTCTGAGACAGGGTTTCTCTGTGTAGCCTTGACTGTCCTGGACTCGAGTTGTCCTGGGATTAAAGGCATGCGCCACCACACCCTTTTTTATTTTTATTTTTTTATTATCCAGGTATGGTGGTAAATGCCTTTTTTTTTTTTTTAATAAAGATTTTATTTATCATGTATACAGTGCTCTGCCTGCATGTACACCTGCACACCAGAAGAGGGCGCCAGATCACATTACAGATGGTTGTGAGCCACCATGTGGTTGCTGGGAATTAAACTCAGGATCTCTGGAAGAACAGGCAGTGCTCTTAATCTCTGAACCATCTCTCCAGCCCTTGAACCTTGGTTTTTACAACGCATTTTTTAAATTAAATATAAAGCCTTTTGATTTTGTTTTGTTTTGTTTTCATGACAGGGTTTCTCCGTGTTAGCTTTGGCTGTTCTGGACATGCTTTGTAGACCAGGCTGGCCTTGAACTCAATGCAATCCCCCTGCCTCTGCCTCCCGGGTGCTAGGATCAAAGGCATGCACCACCACCACCCAGAATTAAGAGAGACATTCCTGCCACATGTGGTGGCTCGGGCATTTAATCTCAGCTCTCAGGGAGCAGAGGCAGGTAGAGCTCCATGAATTTAAGGCCAGCCTGGTCAACATCGTGAGTTCCAGACCAGCCAGGGCTACATATTGAGACCATGTCTTAGGGAGAGGTGTGAGGAGAACTCAAATCCTTGATTCTTAGTTGGTTCAAGAGACGGTCTCACTATGTACCTCTAGTCGTCCTAGAACTCACTGTGTAGACCAGGCGTGCCTGGAACTCACGAAGATCTGCCTACCTCGGTCCCCTGGTAAGGGAGATTAATCTTTAAGGAAATTAAAATCATATGTCACAACTCCCAGGCTCACTTGTAACTCTTTTTATTATTATTATTATTAAGTTTTAAAAAATCATGTGCATTGGTGTTTTGCCTGCATGTATGTCTGTGTGAAAGTGTCGGAACTTGAACTTACAGACAGTTGTAAGGTACCATGTGGGTGCTGGGACTTGAACCCACATCTTCTGGAAGAGCAGTTCATGCTCTTAACTGCTGAGCCATCCAGCCCTCACTCCTAACTCTCCAAGAGAGCCCCGGGTTGGATTCCCAGCACCCACACGGCAGCTCCAGGCAATCTGAGCCCCTCTTCTGACCTCTCACAGGCCCTAGGCACACGTGGTAAACATACATACGCGTAGGCTAAATGCTCACACACACACACACACACACACACACACACACACACGTCTAAACAAAGGAGGTTTTTCTCGCTGCTCCTCCCTCTGTAACCTGTCTGCTCCTCGGTCTGGCTTTCCTGCTCCCCTCATCTTCAGTCTGACGTCAGCTGCTGAGGTTCAGTATTCTCCCTCTCCCAGGCTCGGCACTCCAAGATGACTAGGAAGACATGGAAGGTTCCTACGCCTTTGCCCTCACCTAGACTCATCCCTGAGTGGAAGGATTTGAGACTCATCGTACAAGAGACCCTGAAGGACAAAGAGGTGACTTGGGGGGCGGCAGTGGGGGGCTGAATGCCCTGCCCTGCCATGGGAGGGTGGCGTCCGGCAGTAGACAAATGAACACGGGTTAGGCACACACACATGGAGCAGTGCTCACTAGCCCCTCCGTGCTGACTGAGTGAGGCAGTGCCAGCTCATATTTGCTGCTTAGCGCCTGTCAGTTTTTTTCTCCTTCAGGTCAAGGAATTCAGTAGAAGCAAGACTGTCCTGAGCGACAGGCCCCAGACTCTGTACCATGAGTCGTATCATTTACAGAAGAACCCTTCTGTGGGCTTCTACTCTCTGGACGCTAACTATTTCGTCGCCTTAAACTGGTTGGAACAGCACGAGAAACAGATCCAGGTAGAGCTCCTTGGTTTCTGCTCCTTCCTTCCTAACGCAGCCCACAGTTCCCGTGTCTGGACCGTCCTTGGTTCAGAATGGGCGGGGCCAGCTCTGAACAAATCCGTGCCACATCTGCCCGCTGCCACAGCTTCTTCCTGTGTTTCTCGGGCTGGCTGCAGACCTACTGTGTGGCCCAAGCTGTCCCACCTCAGCATCCCGGGTGCTGGGATCACAGACATGTGCCACCACATCCAGAATTAAAACTAGTTCGCTTTAAGACCTGCCTCCAGCTTGACCGGCTTGGTGGCCCTTTCAGACCGACAGTCACCAGGGCTGAAAGAATGCGTGTCTATTATCAGAGTAGACCGAAGGCCAACTAAAGGGCCTTGAACCCTGGGGATTGTCATAAATCCAGTACCTAGTTCTAGGACAACCCCAAAGCTGAGTCCTCCCTTCGTCTACAAGGGGAGACAGGCAGACTTTCCCTGGCAGCACACGCCCTGGAGATGCTCTGCCCCGCGTCCAGCCTCTGTCTCCCCCGGTCTCTTCTAGGCGGTACTATGGATACAGGAAAAAGATACAGAGAAGAGAAGGACCATCAAGAAGATGAAATTTCCCATGACGGATGAAGTGCCGCCCATCAAGTCCATGGTCCACGCGGGTTCCCACCACCTGTTGATAGTCTGTTGTGATGACCTGCGCCTGCGGCTCTTTGCTGACCACCATCAGGGGTTCAGAGCTCTGAGCACGGTGCCCTGTCGTTTCTCCATCAGCTGTCTCTGCTATGACTCAGAAACTGGGGTGCTCTTCTCCGGCACTAGGGGAGCTGTGGTTACCTGGTTCATCATAGCAAACGGCAAAGGCCTCCAGCTGGCTCACAAAGTGGCTCTGAGTGGCCAGGAGCTCGTACAGGACTTGTCCCTCAACACGTCCCTGGGGTTCCTGATGGCTCTGTGTGAGAACATGGCGAGGGTCTTTACCCACAACGGACAAGGCCATCTTATGGAAGTGAGGAAGTTCACTCTCCCCACCAGCGGCTCCTCCCTCACCTGCTCCTACAGCTGTGACCTGCAGAACGCCTTCTACGCCGGAAACGAGAACGGCGAGATCCTCGCGTGGCATTTCCACACCAGCAACTTCCTGCACAGCTTCAAGGCCCATTCCTCCCCCGTCACATGCGTCTGCAGCCGTCCTGAGACCTACACCTTGTTCACGGCAGGCAGGGAGGGGGTGGTGAAGGAGTGGAACCTTGCTTCCGGCAGCTTGCTGAGGCAGCTGGAGGTTGGGGAGCACCTGCAGCAGCTGCGGTTTATTGACAGCCGCACTTTCTTCTGCCAGAGCACCTCCTCTTTCTCACTGCACCACCTGCCCCACTTTTACAGGGTCTTCAATATCTGCGGCTCTGTCCCCCAGAAGATGGAGCGGGTCCCCTGCGGCGATAACCAGACTCGGATCCTGTGTGCCACGGAAGACGGCTTACTTCGTTTCTTGTCTCCGGTCACTGGGGACCTCCTGATCGTTACCTGGCCTCTCCTTATCATGGACAAGGCTGTGGCCTGGGCCTACCACGCCGACAGAGAGGAGCTCTTCGTGGCAACAGGCAGCTCAGAGCTGCTGGTGTTCGATGCCTCACGGTCCCCGTGTACAGCCAAGTATCTCCTGTGCACTTCAGACGACTACAAAGACAGAATCAAGTGCCTGGCTTACGGGAGGGTCCACTCGGGCAGCAATAAGAAAGGACTGCTGTTCTGTGGACACGAGAGCGGCATCGTCAGAATCCTGTCTCAGTCCTGCTCCATCCGGACAGAGAAGACCGTTCACTCTGGGCCAGTGTTGGCGCTGTGCACGCCGGAGGGTGGTGAAGAGTGCTCCCTACTATGTTCCTATGGCAAGGACAACTACATCCGCCTTACGAATGTGGTGTGTTCAGGGAAGGACATGACCCTGGAGCCCATGGGCGGAATCCTCAGCGTTTATCCTTTAAAACACGTGGTGCTCCTGCCAGGCTCTGTGGGGGCTGTCACGGTGCACTCCCGCTGGTGTGTCTGGAGCCTCCAAGATTTCCCGACGTCAGGGTCAGAGCAGAAAGCCACGTTGTCAAGACAGATAAACAACCTGCACCAGTGCACCATCACTTCGTTTGATGTCTGCCTCTCCCTAAAGCTCTTTGTCACGGGAGCCACGGACGGGTCGGTCCGGATCTGGGATTTCCGAGGGAATCTTGTGACCCAGTTTGACTCCGAACTGCGTTTTGCTACACCCTGCTTCGCCAATAAGCGAGGTGACTTGCTTTTGACGTTCAACCAAGCCATCTACCTAGTGTCCTGTGTCAGCTTGCTCCCTCCCGCCCGGCTGTCACTCCTAAGGACACTAAACGATGACGATGAGATGCAAGAAGCCCCAAAGCCCTTCCTTCCCAGTTTCTTCTGTTTGTTTGACTTGATATTTGTACCCAAGTTTAAGTACCTGGAGCAAAGGGAACTCCAGGGGCTGGAGACCCTGGCCAACAAACGGGCCATTGCTTTCGATGACACTGTGCCCCACGTTGTGGAAGAGGGCATTCATCTGCCCTTCGTGTCTCCTAAGAGACGTAGGTTGTCCTTTGCGGAGGGAAAAGATGCTGATTTCGCTGCTTCTGACTCCAAGCAAAAGCACCCATGTGCGGCCCCTGCTCAGTTGGACCTGCGCGGCTGGGACGGGCTGAATGCCTACCGCATGCTGCGTTGCTTCTTTGGCAAAGGAAAGAAGTGGCTTATTGCTCCTGATGGCTACATCCCTAACTCAGCGGTCCGTGGCCGCCTCTGGCCTGACGGGACCCCAGTTTTCCTGAGATACGATCAAAGCACATCCTATGAAGAAACGGACAAGAATGCAACTGAACCATTAAGATCCCGGTCGCTGTCACCTGAGAGCTTAGGAGAGATGGAAGATTCAAGGAAGAGGCAGCAAGATGCACATTGGGGGCAGGGAGAACCCTATGGTATCCTCCAAAGCATGTCCAGGCCACACTGGAAGGCAAGACAGTTCAGTGAAGGCCTCCTGGAAAACCTGGTGGAGACCATCCTCAACCTCACAGTTTTCTGCTCTACGGAAAAGTACAAGAAGTACTTCACTGCCCTGGCAGAGATTTTCGCCCATCACCAAATCTCTCAAAAGATGCGCATCGAGACAGCCAGTCGCCTGCTCAAAGACATAAGCCATTACAACCCCAGCATCCGGGAAATGGCCTGGGAAATGCTGGAGAAGCTAGGCTTCATCAACAAGTTTTTTACCATTCCTCTGGCCCTGGGGCTGATGGACAGCGAGAACAGCGTGCGGACCAAGGTCTTATACCTCATGTCCAAATACACGGGCATCCAGACCAAGGCCAGGCTGCTGCACCAGCTGAGGCAACGGGACTCCTTGCAAGAAACGCAGTAAGTTAGACGGAGACCTTCCCTCTCCTGATTGCTCCTAGGCTCTGCCTTTTACCCAGCCTCACAACCTCCTGTTATTTCCTGTCACTCCCGTACTTGTTCCACGATTCTGTTTTGCTCAGTGGTGTCCTAACTGCTTCTCTCCTATTTTCTCCCCATCCCCTCTTTAAGATTCTTCAAAACATGGGCTGGAGAGATGGCTCAGAGGTTAAGAGCACTGGCTGCTCTTCCAGAGGTCCTGAGTTCAATTCCCAGCACCCACATGGTGGCTCACAGCCATCTATAGTGAGATCTCCTGGTGTGCAGGTGTAAATGCACTCTTTTAAAAAAAGATTCTTCAAAACAGCCCCAGGTACAGCGAGCGGTGCACACCTGTAGTCCCAGCACCCAGGAAGATGAGGCAGGAGGATCCAGTGAGTTCTAGAACACTTCTCAGAAAAAGATAACAATTTTTTTCAGGATTTAAGTCCATATACCTTCCAGTCAAAGAAGTAACTCATGTCGTTGTGACTATTCTGTCTTTTAATTCTTTTTATTTTAATCTTTATTTCTAAAAAAAATATTTTTGCATGCATTGGTGTTTTGCCTGCATGTGTGCCTGTGTGAGGGTGTTGGATCCCTTGTAACTTGAGTTACAGAGAGCTGTGAGTCACCATGTGGGTGCTAGGAATCTCTTTACCACAGTGTCTGTCATCCACCAGCATCCAGGAAAGCAGAGGTTTTTTTGTTTTGTTTTTGTTTTTGTTTTAGATTTAATCATTTAGATCGGAGGTGGTAGTGCACATCTTTAATCCCAGCACTTGGGAGGCAGAAGGAGGCAGATCGCTGTGAGTTTCAGGCCAGCCTGGTCTACAAAGCGAGTCCAGGATATCCAGGGCTATTACACAGAGAAACCCTGTCTCAAAAAACCAGAAAAAAAAAAAAAAGATTTATTTTATTTATCATTATGTACACAGTGGAATGCACCCCAAGCACTGGGTTACACTGCAGCTGCCTGAGATTACCTTTATCCCATTCCTGCCGCCAGGAATCACACAGAGGCAGGTCCTTGGCTTTTAACCCTGAACTTCTACACCATGTAACCCCAGGACCTGGGAGGTATGGGCAGGAGGGTCTGGACACACCCCCCCCTCGCAAACCCTACAACCAACCAAAGAAATGCAACACCAACAATAAATCATAAAGTACTGGACCTCTTAGCCAGGCACCCTGAGGTCCCAGCAAACAGGAACTCACTAGAAGGTTTGCATGAGGCCAACCTGGGCTACTTCTAGTCCAGTCTATACATAGTAAGACCTTCTAAAAACAAAAAGAACCAGCAACAAACCAATTAACCCTGGATTCTCCCTCTTTCCCTTTGCTCTGTTTCTTTATTGCCAAAAGGGACTGATTTATCTGAGTTTTGAAGACTTAAAAAAGATCTCTTTCCAAGCCAGGCAGTGGTGGCGCACGCCTTTAATCCCAGCACTCGGGAGGCAGAGGTGGGGGGGAGGGGGATCGCTGTGAGTTCGAGGCCAGTCTGGTCTACAAAGCCAGTCCAGGACAGCCAGGGCTATACAGAGAGACCTTGTCTCGAAAAACCAAAGAAAACCAGCCAACCAAACAGATCTCTTTCTCAGATTTTTCTGGGGCCAAAAGGAATTTTTCTCCTTTCCATTTATTCCTCTCTCTCCATGTTCTGTGTCAGCCCGCTCTGCTCTAAATGACTTTACTCTGCCTCTTCCATTGCACTTTGTACATTTTCCCCTTATTTCTTCTTCTACTTCTTTCATTTCCTGCTTTCTTCTCTCTTGTCCCTTTTCTATTAAAGTGTTTTTTTAAAAAAATTAACTTTTCTTTTCTGTGTGTGTTTTGCCTGCATGTGTGTACCACGTGTGTACAGCGCCTGCAGAGACCAGAAGAGAGCACCAGATCTCCTCGAACTGGAGTCACAGAGCATTGTGAGCCACCGTGTGGGTTGCTGGGAACCAAACTCAGGACTTCTGGAAGAGCAACCAGTGCTCTTAGCACTAAAATATCGAGCCATCTCTCCCATTCCTCACCCGTCCCTCCCTCTTCTTCCTTCTTTTCTTTTCTTCTCTTTTCTTTCTTTATTATTAATTTTTTCCTTTGCTTTTTCGAGATAGGATCTCTCTGTGTAGCCCTGGCTGTCCTGGACTCGCTTTGTAGACCAGGCTGGCCCCGAACTCACAGCGATCCGCCTGCCTCTGCCTCCCAAGTGCTGGGATTAAAGGCGTGCGCCGCCACCACCTGGCATTTCCCTTCTTTTCAAGACAGGATATCACTGTGTAGCCCTGGCTGTTCTGGAACTCACTATGTAGAACAGGCTGACCTGGAACTCACGGAGATCCACCTGAGTGCTGGGATTAAAGGCATGCGCCAGCACCACGGGCCCCGCCCCGCCCCCACCCCCATTTTTAAATTTTATCTTATCCCTTGCTCAGTATTGTCTTCCTCTCTTCATCCCTTTTGCAGCCAGGACCTGCTGGAGGATCTTCCTCTGAGCCACCTGCTGTGGTTGCCAGCTAGAGACATGGATTGTCTGCTCAGCTGCGTGAAGGACCAGCTACAGGAAGACCTGACCGTACCGCAGAGAAGCGATTTGCTTCCCTGGTCTCTCAACATGGAGAAGTCTGAGAACCTAGAGATGCTTGACAGAAAGACCTTTATGCCTTTGTCAGAACTTGAAAAGTTGGACAGCCTGAAGAGGAGGCGGAAACGCATTCAGGACAAGGCCAGAAAGATTGGTATTTATGGGGTGATATGCGGGGGCTGTTGGGGACCAATATATAAGACGGGGCCAAGAATGGGACCTGCCATGTGGGTACAGTGAAGCGGGGGGGGGGGGATCTGACTCATCCAAAGCCGGCTTCCTGAGGAAGGTCCTACCCGGGGACACGTGCCACGCCTGCCTTCTTCAGGATCTCCAAGTGTGTAAAACAGCAGGAGCGTTTGTGAAGGCCAGGGCCTCCGTCCCCTTCACCTTTACAGTGCTAACCACAGGTCACTAAACTAGCTGTCACACAAAGTCTCACAACATCTACACTCTCTCACTGTTTTTCCTCCCAATGTCCAGCAATTAAAAAGGCCCTGAAGGTGTCCAGAGCAAGCAAAAAGGAAGAACTGCAGAAGGCGCCTTCAGCGCCTGCAGAGGAGCAGAAGAAACCCGCGCACGCCGACACCCAGGATGTTTCCCTAGTGTCAGAGACGCCGCCTCCCAGCTCTGACAAACCCCGGGAAGGACCCAAGAAAGAACCCCAGAAAGAAATCCAGAAGAGACTCCAGATAGGACCACAGAAAGAACTCGAGAAAGGACCCCAGAAAGGACCCCAGAAAGAACCCCAGAAAGAACTCCAGAAAGGACCCCAGAAAGAACTCCAGAAAGGACCCCAGAAAGAACTCCAGAAAGGACCCCGGGAAGTGAGAGAGGCCTTGGTAGTCCCAGGAGCCACAGACAAGGAAGGGGCAGTTAAACAGCAAAGACGTGTGAAACAAGCAACGAAGATGAAAGAAAAAACAAAACGGCGGAAGCCAAGAGAAGGTATTTCAGCGAAGGCTGCCAGAGCATCCGAGAAAGAACTCGGCAAGGACTCCTCGCTGGGTGCAAAGCTAGAAAACGATGCAGCGAAGAGATTGGAAAAATCGAGTCATGGTTTAGGGGGCCCCCCTGGGCGTGGCCGATCAGAAAACACCTCTTGGCGAGAGGATATTTGCAGCCTTCTCACCTCAAGAATAGCAGGTTGTCATCCCGGAATGGAAAGGGATCTGGGGGAAGAACTGGAGAATTTGGCTGAGATGGTGCTCACTGACAAACCCAGCTGGGCTCTCTTCCAAGAACTATGTCCCTCACAAACAATTCTATCAGAATTTAAGGTAGCCACGCCGGAACCTGTACAGGTATCTGTCCTTAAAAAACAGAGGGCTAAAGGAGCTATGAAGAAGGAAGTGATAGCCACGCCGGAACCTGTACAGGTATCTGTCCTTAAAAAACAGAGGGCTAAAGGAGCTATGAAGGAGGAAATGACAGTGTCGGACGCAGCTGGAGAGGGCACAAGCATGCTGAAGAAACACAGAGCATTTTCTCCGAAAGGGAAGGAAAAGATGATGGGTTTTTTAGACAGCCCCTGGATCTTTGCAAAAAGGAAACTAGGCAAAGAGAAAGAGAAAATGACTGAAGAAAAAAAGGAGTTGATTAAACATGACGTGAAAGAAACCTTGATGACGTCCAAGTGGGAAATGAAACCGACAAAGCCCGAGGAAACAAAGAGAAAATTAATCACCGATGAAAAGGAAGCAGATGAGACAGTGACACAGGACAGAGAGACAGCTGCTGCCCCACTTCAAGAACAAGTGGGACTGATTAGAAAAGAGAAGACTAGAAAACCGTTCATGGGCGAAAAGAAACCAACCCATCCGGAGAAGACGGCGGCAGAGGACAAGGCAGAACCTGCTGCCCCCCAAAAGGCGTTAACTCCAGGAGACATGACCTTAGCTCTAGAAGAAAAGGAGCCGCCGGAGCAGGCGAAGAAACCACACAGAGAAAGAAGGAGAACTGCCTTGGAAGAAGAGATGACGGCCCTGGAAAAGCAGAAATGGGACTGGGACAAGCTGATGGGAGGTCATAGGGAGAGCTCGAGGGCCAAGCAGCAGCAGGTGCTGTCCCCAGCCAGAAAAAAGGAACAGAAGAAGCCTGGAGAGAAAGAGGCAGGAAAGGAACTGAGCGCTGGGGAAGGGAGGAAACAGCCCCGGGAAGAGAAGAAACAGCGCCGGGTAGCAGAGAGTGCTGAGAAGGAGAGGGACAGCTCAGAGCTGCATGTGTCTGACTATTCTTCTTCTTCTCTGGAGGAAGAGGAGGGCTCATCTGAGGAAGAAAGCGAGGAAGCACTAGGAAGGGTGTGCTCCACAGAGCAAGGCGATGTGTTGGCTCGAAAGAAAGACTGGTCTGCAGAAAAGGAAAGAGAAGTTGAGCGATCAGTTGGGCAAGAGAAGGAGGAGGAGCAGGAGGAGGAGGAAGGTAAAGCCAGGAAGAAAAAACATTTAGCTCAGGAAAGAGAGAAACTGGACCTGGAAGAAAAAGTTAGACCCACCAGGGAACAGGGAAGAAAAGCTCATCCAGAAAGGAGAAGAGCTCAGGAAGAGACAGGAAAAACTGGGGAGGAAAGGAGGGCATCCTGGGAAAAAGAGACAGTGGGGCTATCAGAGGAGAAGGGGGAGGACGAAAGGGAAGAGGAGGGGAAGGAGGAAGAGGAAGAAGAGGAAGAGGAAGAGGAGGAAGAGCAGGGGAAGGAGGAAAAGGAAGAAGAGGAGGAAGAGGAGGAAGAGCAGAGGAAGGAGGAAAAGGAAGAAGAGGAGGAAGAGGAGGAAGAGCAGGGGAAGGAGGAAAAGGAAGAAGAGGAGGAAGAGCAGGGGAAGGAGGAAAAGGAAGAAGAGGAAGAGGAAGAGGAAGAAGAGGGGAAAGAGAAGGAAGTGAGGAAAGAGAAGGAAGCATCTGAGCAAGAAAGGAAACAGAGACCTGAGGAAGAAAGACTGCCTGCTCTCAGAAGAAAACTGGCTTTGGAAACAGAAGAGGAGCCTGAGAAAATAAAACTGCGGCCAAGAGAGAAACTCCTGCCAGTTCCAGAAGTGGAGGATGATTTGTGGGAGACACAGGCTGCTGGGGAAACGTCCCATGCAAAGAAAAGGGTGCCGTGGGCTGTAAAAGTCGAGAAAGCACCTGGGGTAGGAAAAGAGAGAACCAAGAAAAGACAGGAACCAGCTCTACAAGACCAGAAAGAGAGGGTACGGAGGGAGAAAGCGCAGAGCCGGCTCCGGGAGGAGGAGAAAGCGACCAAAAGGAAAAGGCAATTGGTTCAGGAAGAGAGAGAGGTGTTAACAAAAGTGGGTCCTCAGGCCAAGAGCCTGTTCCCGGAAACAAATGGAGCGAGACAGAAGCCAGAAGATCAGGCCAAAAGGCACAGCGCAGAGAGGGCTGCAGCTGGGCAAAGAGGGAGCCTGCGAAAAGGGAAAGCAGGACTAGCTGGGATAGGGGAACAAATTATAAAGCAACAGGACAAACTGTACCAGGAGAAGAGGGAACTGCCCACCGGGACCAAGCGGGGCCATGTTGCTAGGGACAGGAGGAAAGCGAGGGTGGCAAGGAAGCCGGCAGACAAGAAGCCGGCCAGGAAAAGC
This sequence comes from Acomys russatus, assembly GCF_903995435.1. NCBI lineage: Eukaryota > Metazoa > Chordata > Mammalia > Rodentia > Muridae > Acomys > Acomys russatus. Next base: position 19,016,811 of record NC_067155.1, read on the forward strand.
GGGCTTCGCCTTGAAGAGATGGATGCTGACGCCAGGGCGAAGCTGCAGGTCAAAGAGACCCAGCTGTTGCAGACCCTGGCTGGGATGCTTACGGAAGTGGGCGTGGCGTCCGAAGAAGAGGGCCTGCCTGATATGAGGATTTATGGCCACAGGTGGGAAGCACTTAAGGAGCCAGGCGTGAAAACTGAGGCTGAGAGGGAGCAGGCTGAGGAAGAGATCTGCAGGCAGCTGACGAAGAACCAGGAGACGATTTTCCTGGAGAGAAGCCAGGTAGAGGCGCTGCTGAACAGGCTGCGGGACAAACAGCTCTTACAGGAGAGGCAGGTGTTCGAGCTGGGCAAGAACATGGAAGAGGGTGAGCCAGGAAAGATCCAGTTGAAGCAGCTGCTGGAGAATTTCAGAGAGCAACTCTTTGAGGAGTGGGCTGAGGAGAAAATGAAGGAACACTTACCTTATGAGGGAAAAGCAGGGGCTCCTGTGGTGACGGGAGAGGAGAGCCCAGAGGAAGGGAAGGAGGAAGAGAAGGAGGTTGTGCCCAAGACAGAGAAAAGGAAAAGAAAGGCCAGTCTGAGCGAAGAGGAAGTACAGAACTTGGCTGAGGAACAGAGAAAAGGGAGCCTCGTCCAAAAAAGGAAAAAGAAAAAGCAGAAAAAGAAGCCGGGTGCACAGGAAGGCACAGGCGAAGCAGAGGCGGGACATCGCTTCCAAGAGGCGCTGGGGCGCCTTGGGGAGGAGGACAAGGCCAGGGGAGAGGACACGGGGATTCTCGGTGTGGACGAAGAGAGCCTGGGCAAGGAAAGCCCAAGTGAGGAAATCCTGCACGAGGAAAGACCAAGAGAGGAAAAACCAGGAGAGGAAAGACAGGGAGAGAAAAGCCTGAGAGAGAAGAGACCGAGAGAGGAAAGACCTAGAGAGGAAAGCCTGAGAGAGGAAAGACCGGAAGAGGAAAGACCGGGAGAGAAAAGCCTGAGAGAGAAGAGACCTAGAGAGGAAAGACCGAGAGAGGAAAGACTGAGAGAGGAAAGACCGAGAGAGGGAAGACCGAGAGAGGAAAGACCGGGAGAGGAAAGACCGAGAGAGGAAAGACCGGGAGAGGAAAGACCGAGAGAGGAAAGACCGGGAGAGGAAAGACCGGGAGAGGAAAGACCGAGAGAGGAAAGACCGGGAGAGGAAAGACCGAGAGAGGAAAGACTGGGAGAGAAAAGCCCAAGAGAGAAGAGACCAAGAGAGGAAAGACCTAGAGAGGAAAGACCGAGAGAGGAAAGACCGGGAGAGGAAAGACCGAGAGAGGAAAGACCGGGAGAGAAAAGCCTGAGAGAGAAGATACCAAGAGAGGAAAGACCTAGAGAGGAAAGACCGGGAGAGGAAAGACCGAGAGAGGAAAGACCGGGAGAGAAAAGCCTGAGAGAGAAGATACCAAGAGAGGAAAGACCTAAAGAGGAAAGACCGAGAGAGGAAAGACCGGGAGAGGAAAGACCGGGAGAGGAAAGACCGGGAGAGGAAAGACCGAGAGAGGAAAGACCGGGAGAGGAAAGACCGAGAGAGAAAAGCCGGAGAGAGAAAAGACTGAGAGAGCAGGGATTGAGTCCTGGTGAAGGACAGAGCCCGAGCAAGTTGTTGCATCTCAGTGAAGATGAGAGCCTCAGAGAAGAGGAAGAGAGTCTGACTGAGGCAGAGGAAGGAAAGGAAGAGGAGAGGAAAAAGGAGGAGGAAAGGAAGAAGGAGAGGAAGGGGGAGGAGAGGAAGAAGAAGAAGATGGAAAAGAGGAGACGCGAAGAGGTGACGCCTTTAGAAAAGGAAGGAGTGTCGAAACCAGAAGCAGCTTGGTCCAAACCGCAGATGGAAGCCGAGGATCTAGCTGAGGAAAGGGATGGTACAGTTGGATGGGAAATGCTGCTTAGGAAGGAGGGCCTGCTTGACGGAGAGGAAGATTCTAGATTCCTGGGCATGGGGGGAAAAGAAGAAGCATTCCTAGAAGGGTTGAAAGAGAAATGGGACCACCGATTTCTTGAAGTCGTCCCCAGAGCAAGTTCCCAGGGAAGACAAGAGACTGGGATCTCGCCTGAGGACGGGAAGGAAGCTTCCCGAGCTACAGGAACCGCCTTAGAGACCGAAATGCCAAAGCGGCTCCCCAAGCCACAGCTGGAATTACCGGCCATCCTCCAACAACAGGCGCCTAAAGGTGAATCCGTGCGGAGTTGGCTCTTAGGGCATCAAGACGGTCCGCTGAAGGAAACTGGGGGTCAGGATGGACCCCCAGTCCCTGCCTCTTCCCATGAAAGGTTAACTGAAAGACCTAGAAGCCCACCCTATGCGGAAGCACACGTCGCAGAGGATGGCTGGAGAAAAGATGGGCCCGGAAGGCTGGAAGCGCAAGAACCGCTTTCCGGGCAGAGTCTCCACCAGCTGCACCAGCTCCTCAGGGATTTCGATCCCCGGAACTACTGGGAAACGATCCAGCTCTCCAACCTGAAGGCCATTGTCCGGCATCTGCAAGAGCGCAGCCTCGACCTAAGTCAAACCGATCTGCCCCAACCGGGCAAAGTCGCGTTTAGTCCGCTCGACTTAGAAACGCCCCGTCCAGTGAGAAGAGAAGCGGAGGGGCGGCGGACAGCGTCCTCTGTCCCCGAACCGAAGGTGACGTCAGCCACCCGAACGCAGAGGCCGGAAGCCTCCAGCTGGGCTGGCTTGGCCGTGGCTCACAGGGAAAAGCCGGCTCCGCAGCTTCCCGCGGCCATGGAGGACGCACGGCACCTTCATCCAACCGGAAGGGATGTCCTCAGCGGTGCCCGTGCCCCTGCGGACAGAAAGTCCCTGGCCTCGATGTTCAAGGACTCACGGGGGAAGGAGCCGGCCCCGACATTCCCCAAGGCCAGGGAGGCAGCGCGTGTCCCCGGACCGCTGTCACCATCCGCCCCCGGCGGGACCACGGGCGCGAAGGCTGTCAAGTGGCAACTCCTCGACGGGGCGCACAGACGCGCCCGCATGCAGCAGTTATCCGACGCGCTCAGCGGGATGGGGACGCGACCGGCTCACCGGAGAGACCTCCTCACGGGGGCCCACGCGTCTGTAGACAGGCAAACGCTGGCCCTGATGTTTCACAAGGAACTGAAGGCTTTTCAGACAAAAAGCGGGCGCCCCGAAGTGGCCAAGACCACGAAGGCCACCCCGGAAACGAGAGAAGCGCTGCCTCCGTGGGAGACGTTCGTGGCGCTCTACCACGTGTTGCTGATGCTGCGGCAGCGCTACGCCAAAGACGCGGCTACGTGGACGGAGCAGTTTCACCAGCTCATGGACCTGTACCAGATCAAGTCCCCCCGGATCCAGAGGCTGCTGCAGGACCTGCTGCCGAGAGAAGAGCCTCCACGCCGCGAGTTCGTGTCCCGCGAGGCCCTGGAGGCCACGGAGCTGCTGCCCGGGGAGCGGCTGCTCTACCGTCTGTTTCTCGCTGGCCCCCGCGGCCCTGCAGGTCCCTGTCGGTTCTGGGATGTGATTCCCCTCTCTGGGCAGAACAGGGTGGCTACTGTGCAGCCTGTGGGCATCGCCCAGTACGGCTTCCTAGAGCTCGCGTGGAAAAGCTTACCGCAAGTCCACCCGTGCTTGCTCGGGAACTTGCCCAGCATTTCCCCCCATCCTCACTGACAGGGCCTCGCGCGGGGACTTTGAAAAACTGCGGAAAGAAAGGAGACGGGCCACAGGGTTTATTTTAATTTTTATTTTTAAAGGCCCCTGACTTGTTCCCCTCATCAAGGACGGGGAGATATACAGGGACCCACCTCCCTTCAGCTACTGTGTACTAAATAAAATGACGTTCCTCATTTGTAAGAAATACTCCGGTTTCTTTTTCCTCCAGCCTGGACTCTCCAGGAAGAGGCGGGAGGGAATGGTAACCCTTCCCGTGAAGAAGAGCAGTTGCTCTTCAGTTAACGGAGCACACACCTTCCTCTGTGGGCAGGAGCCGAAATCTGCTTCCGTTAAGTCTTTCCTAGCCTGCTTTCCCCTTTCCTATTTTAATTGTCCTCAGAGGGCTGTGGGAAACGCGTCTACAAAGCATTCATAGAAAAACCAATCATAGTCCAATAATTTTGTCTTTTCGTAAGCTTCCATCTGGACCAACTTCCCAAAGCTGTCTAAGCCTTGCTGTTCTTGTCTATGTAAGGGGGGGGGGTATAGAATTAAATAGTAATTTAATGGTTTGTTTTTACTCGTGTGCATGTGTGTGTGAGTGTCTTTGTGAATGCGCATGTGTGTGCACGTGCACGAGCGCTGGACGTGCACTCTGGAAACAAACTTGAGTGATGTGCTGAGACATCTGGCCTTATGGTGTGAGCTATTTTGCAGCCTCCATCAAGCAGAAGAGTACTGAACCCCATGGTGTGAGCTATTTACAGACTCCATCCAGCCAAATGCATTTGCTGACCCTGATTCACCAACTGTGAAAGGCGACTGATTTGGTGATTCTATACAAAACCTTTGGCAATTTGTGGAAAAAGAAGGAAAAGTTATGATGTTGGTTGGTTTGCTCCGAGCATCTCTGGATAAACTGACAAAGGAAAAGAATATAAGCTCTGTGAAAAATGAGCCAACTTCTAGCATCTTAGAATACATCGGAGAGCAACAATAAAATCAGTGATGCCCCTGACCAGCTCCAGACAGTGTAAGGCCTCTCAGGGTGTCCTGGAAGAGGGACCTTCTCCCTGGAAGCCACAGTGTGACAGCGTGGCCTGGTGCTGTGTGTTTGGTGGTTAATTACTTTGCTCGCTGAGGTCGGCTTGCTCTTAGAAACACACTCTCACCTACACCTGACCTTGTTGAGTAAACCACGGTCTACAGCGGGCGGTGGTGGCGCACGCCTTTAGTCCCAGCACTCAGGAGGCAGGGGCAGGCGGATCGCTGTGAATTCAAGGCCAGCCTGGTCTACAGAGTGAGTCCAGGACAGCCAGGGTTATGCAGAGAGACTGTGTCTCCAAAAAATAAAAACAAAACCACAAACAACAACAAAAACCCCATGCTCTACCTAATTTAAAGTTGATTGGCTAATAAAAAAAAATGCTGAACCTGGGGCAGGGTGGAAGTGAGAGGTGGAGCTAAGGTTTGGGGGGCTTTAAGGAGAGAGGGATCATGGGAAGGTGAGAGAGAAGCAAAGAAGGAAGCAGAGTTACCATGGGATAGGTAAAGAGTCACGTGGCCCGAGAGAACGCCATGGAGAGGGGCGGCCCCGGCAGAGAGCATGTGGGAGCATTTGGGATCACGGATAGGAAGGTAGCCCAGACAGGAATGACCAAAGCAAATGGCCTGGGCTGTGGGGCTGAGAGATAACACAGTAGGTTATGGTACTATCTGCCCAGTCTCAGGGGGAAATAAGGCTTATTTAAACACAACAGGCATCTGTATCTCCTATTTGATATTGCAGTGGTTTAATAATAACCGCCATAATAACTACAGACTTTTAATAATAAAAATTAGTGGCCTATGTATTTTCTGCAAGAGACACCCGGCCTACTGTTGTAGAGGGAGATAGGTGCTGTGTCAGAAAAACAGGAGCAAAGTCACACCTGTAAGCGCAGCACGTGGAAGCCTGAGTCAGGGTAACTCCCGTGAGTTCGAAGCCATAGTGGGGCTATGATGTAAGTTCCAGGCCAGCCTGGGCTACAGTGAGACCCTGACTCAAACCAAAACAGCAAAGAACAATAACAAACAAAAAAGAAAGTATTCATAAGATTACTAACTATAAAGTTCTAAACTTTTCCTGCTGTTTTTTTTTTTTTAAGGTTTTTCGAGACAGGGTCTCTCTGTGTAGCCTTGGTTGTCCTGGACTCGCTTTGTAAACCGGGCTGGCCTTGAACTCACACTGATCCTCCTGCCTCTGCCTAACCCTAACCCTAACCCTGAGTGCTGGGATTAAAGGCGTGCGCCACCTGCTGTCTCTTGTGAGCATGTCATGATACTTTTTTTTTTTGCTCTTTAAATGTTACCTACTGTAAGGTTAAATAAAGTTAACATTTTAGATAATTAGCATAAAGGTTGCTGCTCACGTGTGCACTGTGCATAATTGAGAGCACTGAAGATGTTTGCACTCTGACCTAAAGGACAGCTTGTGGTTTGCATACAGATTCTGCATTTGGCAGAACAGCAGAAATCATGCACGAAACCATTTCATTGGTAACCAAAAGGAAAAGAAATTTCAAATGGCCTTTCTGATAGTTTCCTGCTAAAACACTACTTCCCAGCTTTCCCTGCAGCCAAGCCAAACAGCACAAGTAAGGGACTCCGTCTGCACAGGTGACAAAAGCGGCCCTGACCTTCAACATGGTCCTTCCTCACGCCTCCATCCCTCTACAGCTTTAATAATCTAGCCCGATTCATCTGTGACGCCTTGCGCGGTGACTGGTAAATGTGGTCCAAGGATACACAGACGAAACAGTCAATACAGGTATTTGTCTGGGGTGTTTGTGTTTCCCAGGTGCTGCTGCCTCCTCTCTGGCTCCCCCACAGGAAGGGTGGACTCGTGGACCTGCTGGACCCTCGCATCTCAGTCGCAGGCGAAATACTCTCCATGTTAAATCGACTGGATTTGAGTTCCTGGAACTTCGCTGAAAGGGCCTCTCACTGTGCCTGCCCGTTTCCGGGAAAGGCTTATTTACAAAGCACAAAAATGCAAAGACCAAATCATTACGTTTTCAGACAAGACAGAGGCAGAGCCTTAATCCAAGCTGAGAAAGGACAGGGTGGCTCTTCTTTAATTTTAGTAGGCTCTGTGATCACCTCCTAACGTCTTTCCTTTCCCCGAAGAGCTTAGACCATTTGAACAGCCTTAAAACGCTGTTTGATGCCCCTGCCTGTTGTCCACTTCTGAAGCTTTGCTGTCCCTGGGGGCCTCTGTGGAGACTTTTTGAGAATCTTCTCTGACCTTTCTGGTCCCTAACCGCCTCTGTTGGGCAGGTCTGTTTCTATTCATTGGGTTGGTGATTGGGGAAGGACCCCGGGACAAAGTCAGTCATTTCTTCTTCTTCTTCTTCTTCTTCTTCTTCTTCTTCTTCTTCTTCTTCTTCTTCTTCTTCTTCTTCTTCCTTCTTTCTGGTTTTTTCGAGACAGGGTGTCTCTGTGTAGCATCGGCTGTCCTGGACTCTCTCTGTAGACCAGGCTGGCCTCGAACTCACAGCGATCCACCTGCCTCTGCGTCCCAAGTGCTGGGATTACAGGCGTGAGCCGCCACCACCTCCCGGCTCATTCATTCTTCTAAACAGAATTTTGTGATATGCAAAACGCTCTATCCCATGAATGCTGCGTGCTGTCCAGTGAGCCGGAGTGACGTTGGCTGGGTCTGCCATATCAGAAAGATATACATGCCGGCCGGAGCCTAGGTATGTTTTTTGTTTGTCCGTCTTTACTTCGGGCTTCCGTCCTCTTCCCTGTAAAGCTCCACTTCCTGCCAGGAGGGTGACCTATGCTTAATTCACAGGACAAGACATTCCCGCTCCTTCTCCTCCACTCTCCTCACTGCAGCTGCCCAGATTTACAGCGCACCAGTCCTGGGTTTTTATTTGTTTTTTAAAAATTGTCCTCCCGCTTCCGTTTGACCTGGTGCCACCACCGCCCGGCACCAGGGAGCCCTTAATCCCCGTCCCGTCCTCTTCCAAGGGACACACGCACGCACGCACGCACGCACGCACGCACGCTGGCCACGGGCACGCCCACGCCCTCGCCGCAGATTCCCCCGCTCCCGGGACCCGAACCAGCAACCCAACAGCACACAAGGGCAGCCGCTCACCGAGGGCCCCGGTCGCCCTGGGCTACCCTGCCAACCTGACCGCGGAGAGTCGCCGTTTTCTTACGTAAAGCACGCCACCCGCACGAGCAGAAGACGTCACAAAGCCCGGTCGGTCGCGATAAGCGGTGGGAAATGTAGTCCGAGTCCAGGGACGACGGCCTCGGCTCCGGAGAAGAGGCCACCGGAAATCGGCTGCAACCCGGAAGAGCGTCGGCTCCGCCCACCGCCCGGGGCCTTCTGGGATGGGCAGGCGGCGCTGGATTGCGCACGCGCAGCTGGCCTCGCAGGTGCCGGGCCGGGACAATGTTGCTGAATTCTCAGAACTGGAAACGTGGGTCGGCGCGGCGCGGGACTGGGGATAGTTTTGGTTAGCGGTGGGTTTCTTGTCTGTTTGTTCTGAGACAGAGACTCGCTGTGTGGCCCTGGGAACGGCAACTCCCCTGCCTCGGACAGCCGAGCGCTTGAACTAACGGCGGGCACCATTCGTTATATCTTAAAATTACCATGCCAGGCAGTATGTTTCCGTATGGCATTTTGTTTTGTTTTGTTTTCGAAGACAGGGTCTCTCTGTGTAGCCTTGGCTGCCCTGGACTCGCTTTGTAGACCAGGCTGGCCTCGAACTCACAGCGATCCGCCTGCCTCTGCCTCCGAGTGCTGGGATTACGGGCGTGTGCGCCACCATGCAGGCCGCCTCCTTTATAGCCTCAGTGCCCTCGGCCACGCCCTCGCTGCCGGGCCAGGCCTTACCAGCTGGCAAAAGCCTTGCCCCTCATGAAACCAGTGGCGGTGGACAAACCAAAGCTCAAATTGAAATCCCACACTTGGCATTACAGAAAAAAAGAAGAAAAAAAAAGTGTACACAACACAATCGAGTTTACAAAGAAACCAAAACTTACGCTCCATACGCTGACCTTGGAGAAAACGGTAGGAAAACTGCGATTGCTCCCTGTTATCTACAGAGTTTTCTTTCTGATGGAGCTTTACAGGGTTTTCGTGACGTTGGTCACACACAGGTGGCCCATGGAATGTCTTGCATCACTGGGTACCGCAAACGGTGCGCAACCAGGGTAAATTTGCAGGGGCGCCATGCTTTCCTTCAGGAAACATATAGATTCAACCAAACCAGGGTCTTTGGACTGAGAAACCCGTTTTACCCCCCGCCCCGCCCCGGAAATCAACCTTTTTGTAATAATAAAATGCTTCCGCACGGCTCTGTCCATCAGAGGCTGCTCCCTAGTGCTGCTAAGAAACCTAAGATCATGCTACAGTCTCTCTCCCCCCTCTCTCCCCCCCCCCCCCCCCCCACACACACACACAACCTCTCTTTTCCGAGACAGGGTTCCTCTGTGTAGTTTTGGCGTCCTAGAACTCACCCTGTAGACCTACACCAGGCTGGCCTTGAACTTACAACAGAGATCCGCGTACCTCTGCCTCCTGACTGAAAGCGTGCACCACCAACTGCGGGCTAGAGCTTATCTCTTAATGGCTAGCTGCTCTAGTGTCCCCAGAGGTAGCTTCAACCTTACTCATGGTGGCCAAGTGTTCTACTGAGGAATGATGCATCCCTAGCTAAAAGCACTGCTGCTCTTTTTCCCAAGATAGGAGGCCTACCATTATGATTTCAGTATCGCACTATTACACTAGATGCCCTGAAACATGCGTAGGGCCGTTAGTAAGAGGCGCAGTGAGAAAGACATTTGAAGGTCATTATTTTTAGATATGATTTGGATTAGATAGTATTACATACATGGAACAGCCCCCACTCCAAAGTCTAAGGTGGATGCCAGGCATACGCCTGTAATTGCCACAATAGGACGGCTGAGGTAGAAAGATGGCAGCATCAAGGCTTCCGGGCTACATACAGATCCTGAATAAAAAAATAAAATAAAATAGATCCAGGCGTGGTGGCGCACACCTTTAATCCCAGCACCCGGGAGGCAGAGGCAGGAGGATCGCTGTGAGTTCGAGGCCAGCCTGGTCTACAAAGCGAGTCCAGGACGGCCAGGGCTACACAGAGAGACCCTGTCTCGAAAAACAAACAAACAAACAAGAAAGAAAAAAGAAAAGAAAAAATTAAAACTAGGTAAGATGTCTCTAGTCGTGATTTTCCCTTTTTCCAACACGGGTTATTTGATAACCTTGGCTCCAAACTCACTATGTAACCGAGGCTGGCCCTAAAACTCCTGAATCCTCCTGCCTCTTCCTCCCGAGTGCCGGGATTACAAGCATGCACGCCCGGGCCCGGCTAGTGCAGGACATGTAAATTAGCGGCTAACAAGTGAAGTAGATTAAGTGCTCCAGTGGGGTGATCTTTGCTCCAGAGGCCTGGGACACCACCTTGGGGAAGCTGGCTGAGAACGCCGCCTGTGATGGCCTCTGGGAAATGTAGTCCTGAGCTGGGTGACCTGATCCGGTCCTGGCCGCACTCTTATTACCGGAGGAGTAAAGATCCTCCACGCCACCGCAGAGCCGGAACACCTTAAAAGTTCCAGAGGATTCCGGCCCTGGGTCCTTGAGAAGCTTACCCCTTTAGAAGGCTCATCGCATGTTCTCTCGTCCCAACATTCTCTGCTTCCACCCGGCGCAGCCATGCCTTCTGGGAAATGTAGTCCAGTATAAAAATACCCCTGGACACATGGCGGAAGTGGCTGCAGAGAGGTTGTTCCGGATCATCTCAGTGCCCTGCCCGACCTAACCGGGTGCTGCCCCTGTTGGTACTCACTGGCTCCCGGAGTTTGGCTGCCTTTGGGCCACAGCATAGACTTTTGAGGTGAGTCCGCGCCTCGTCCTAAGCACTTTTGGGGTGGGGCCTTAAGGCCAGTTATCTGCTGGCTGCCTGCTGCCTCGAGGGGACCCACCCGGTTTCCGGGATGGCCCTGGAGGCTTCAGAGCTCCCCCCGCCCCCGCAGGGACGACGAGGGGGGCTAAGTGCGACTGCATGGGGGAGAAAGGGATCTTGTAGGATGTGGATTGTACTGGAGGCGGTGGGAGAGCGTGCGCGAGGTCATCAGAACGTAGGGGGGGGGGGGTTAGTACGCCTCCTCCCCTCCTTTATGACAAGTTTACTTGAAAAATTGGGCGTGGGGGGGCGGGGAGGAAGGAAGGAAGGAAAGCTAAATAGTAGAGACGGGAAGGATTTCTGTGTACAAGATAGCGCGGATTTTAAATACAGTCAGGAGTCAGACGAGGCGCCCCCCACATCTGTAGTTTCAGCGCCCTAGCTGCGGAAACTGGAAGACAGCGGCTATGAGGACAGCCACAGTTTTGTCCCTAGTCGAGTTCCACGCCATCGTGGGCTCCATAGCGAAATCCTGTCTCAGAAATGTATGCGAGTGTGGAAATGCTATTTGGAAAGCCTGCTGCTTTGGGGTCACACCCTCCGGGTGGGCGGTTGGTTTTGTTTAGGGAACGAACAGCAGATCTGAGAATTCTTAGCGAATCTTCCCGTCTCTGTTGAGCAGAACCCGTTAGCCAAGTCAGAGTTTGGAGTTCATGATTCAGGGTGATCTGCCGGAGGCTCTAAAACAAAACAAAACGAAACGAAACATTCTCAGCTCCCAGGCCTTGGTGATGAGGAGACACAGGTAGTGAGCACACTGGGCCCTGTTGTTCCCCCATCTCCGCCCTCTCCAGTTTATAGCGACAAACTAAGTTGTCACGGTGGTGGGTTTACAATGTGGTGGGGTCAGCGCCCTGACTCCGTGGAGCTCGTCTCCTCTCTGGGTGAGAGCGCAGCACACAGTCTCCGCCTGTGGATTCGGGAATTTTGGTAGGCTTACGTCCGCCACAGGTTTCCACTGGACACCAAACCTGTCCCCGCCTCCACAACTGAGAAATAAATGTGTTGTTTGCAAGCACCCAGTCTCTGATATTACGTTACAGCAGCTTAAACGGACTAAAATGGACGTTAATACTGCACCTGACCAGTTCCTGCAGAAATTGCTTGAAATGCACCTTGCTTTTTGTTTATGGTTTCCAGAGACCTCAAGTTCTCCCTTTTTTAAAAAAATTTTATTTTTTTATTTTTGATGAGGTGGAGGAGTCCACAGAAAAGCCTCTCCTCTCAGGACATGGCAAGCTCTTTCTACTATCCCAGTGAAACCGAGTGTGGGGTGAGAGGGGGTTGTGCGGAGAGACGTAGGGGTGCAAGTGTGGCATGGGATGTTTGGAATACTGGTGAGACCACCAAGGATGGTAATATGACCAGCGGCAAGCCTGGAGCCATAGCTTTGATCTTTGGACAGATTTTCACTTTTATTTCATATGTTGTTTTCTTTTTGTCCTGCTGGACCATCCCTGAGCCTTTGGGTATTAGGCAAGATTTCTGTTACTGAGCTCCAGGCAAAGCCCCTGGTCAGTGTCAGATGTGGAGGGGGATCCCACGTTTGGAAGAGTCCCCAGCAGCTGGGATTCCTAAGAGGTTCCTCTGGGGAGAAAACTGTGTTCTGAGAGGCCCATCTAGGTTTCAACTGTTCAGGGCTCCTGAACGGCTCCTAGTGACTGTGGGAATAGAAACTTGTAGGGGTTGGACAGGTGGCTCCCAGTGGCTAGGAGCACCAGCTGCGCCCTCGCAGAGACTGTTCATCTCCCAGCATCCACGTGGCTGCTCACAGCAATCCACAACTCCAGTTATAGTGGATCTGGTTCCCCTTTTTGAGCTCTCAGGGGACCAGACATGCTGCAGAGACACACGTGCAGGCAGAGCACCCATAAATGTAAAACCAGTTAAAAAAAATTCTAACTATAAACTCTCAGGCAGAAGTTTTATTGGGGGGCGGGGAAAGGGTTGAAGAAAAGGGAATAAACCACTTGTTTTGGGGGATCTCAATTGACCTGCAGGGAAAAAAAAAAAAAGAGCAGACATTTTATTGGGTTCTTGAAGAGGCCTGAGGCATTAATTATGGACGTAGCATTAAAAAAAATTTTTTTTTTTTTAATTAAAGGCTTGGTCATGGTGGTACACACCTTTAATCCCAGGAAGCAGGCGTAGACCGATCTCTTTGAGTTTAAAGCTAGCCTGGTCTATATAGTGAGACTCAAAAGGATGAAAATTAAAGAGCCAGGCCTGGTGGCACACACATGCTTCCTTCTACTGTTGGGAGGCAGAAGAAGCAAGGGAATCTTTGAGTTGGAGACCAGCCTGGCTCTACTTAGTAAGACCCCATCTTTAAAAAGGAGGAGGAGGAGCTGGAGGGGAATGAGGAGGGGGAGGAGCAAAAGGAGGAGGAGGGAGAGGAGGAGGAGAAGAAGAAACCACCCAATGTTTATAAGAGGGTTTTCTATGCATGCTTGCAGATGCGTGGCAGGCTGTCCTGCCATGAGGGGATATGAGAAGACACAGTCCTTACCCTATTAGTGAGGTGGGAAGGGCACGTCCTGAGTGGGTAACAGGCCTTACAAGCTGCAGGAATGTGAATCCTCACCATCCATGTGAGTGAATGTCTCTCGGTAGCATTCCAGGCACAGTTGTATTGTTTGTTTCTCTTTTGAGATAGACTCCCGCTGTGTAGCCCTGGCTAGCCTGGGCTGTGTAGATGTGTATCAGGCTGTCCTTGAACTCACGGAGAACTCCCAAATGTCAGGGATTAAAGGCCACAGACTTTATTTATTTTATTATGTATACAATGTTCTGCCTGCATGTGTGACTGTCCACAAGATGTCATTACAGTAGTTGTGAGCCACCATGTGGTTGCTGGGAACTGAACTCAGGACCTCTGGAAGAGCAGACAGTGCTCTTAACCTCTGAGCCATCTCTCCAGCCCTCTTTTTTTTTGTTGTTTTAAAACCCCATCATGAACAGAAAGTGCAAGGCAGCATTCATCTGTGTCCACAGACTGAGGGCGCCAGAACAGGTCTTACGAGGCTTGACCTAGTTTCTCCTAATCTCATCTTTCTCCTCAGTTCTGCAGTTCTCCCAGAGGAGCAGAGAAACATGGCCGTGGTGGATGTCAACACCGTGTTCAAGGTGAGGCGAGGGGGGGTGAGGTTTACCAGCATGGTTCTACTTTTTCTTCAATATATGTGTGAACTACAAGAAACTATGTGGTTTTTTGTTTTTTGTTAAGCATCTTCCAGGCCTTGTACAGAACCCCGGTATCTGTGTGTTTCTGAGTTTACTTCCTTTATCTGTTCCTCGATTTCCTTATCCGAAAGTGGAGGAAGTAATAGCAGCTCTTCCTTTGGTTTTGTCTAAATTGACAGGTGCAGGGTTGCTAACAAATGCTGACACATAACAAAGAGCAAACGAGGTTATGACTGTGCTGTGGACTTCAGTCCAGGATTGCTACAGGCTCAGGGCCATCTCAGCCCACCAAGTAAATCCCAAACTCTCACTACATGAGACCCTGTCTAACCCACAAAGGAAAATGTTGGTAGGTAAAGAAAAGTAGCTTTCACTCTTAGATTTGCAGGTCTTCATAGTTTTGTTTTGTTTGTTTCTTTGATTTGGGTTTTTGTTTTTGTTTTTTTTGTTGTTGTTTTTTTTTAAAGACAGAGTCTCTCTGTGTACCCTTGTCTGTCCTGGACTCGCTTTGTAGACCAGTCTGGCCTCGAACTCACAGAGATCTGCCTTTCCCTGATTCCCCAAATGCTGGGATTGGTGCCACTGTGCCCGGCAGCTGATGACTCTTCCCGCACCCCGTTTTTTTTTTTTCCAGAGTTCCTCTCTCTGCTGGAAGTCACGCCCCCCTTTTCTGCCTTTGCTCTTGGCCATTCAACTTTTTATTGAACCAATCAGAAGGTGTTGGACAGAGTGTTTACAAAATACGATGCAGCCATAAAAATAAAATACAAAGACCTGGACTGTCCTCTGGTACAGAAACCAGCATTTGAATAATACAAAGACAGTCTTTACACGGCGCACAAATAATCACCCACACACAAGCTAGTAGGGCATTTTAAAAAGTAGTGGTCAGTGAGTAGTGAGGGCCCTAGCACACTGTGGGCTGGTGACTCTGCGTTCTGTAAGAAAGCGGGCTGAGAAAGCCAGTGAGCACCAGTTCCTGCCCCTGGGTTCCGGCCCTGCTTACGCTCCCGCCCTGACTTCCCTCAGATGGACAGTCATGTGGAAGCGCAAGGGCAGTGCACATTTCCCTCCCCAGGATGCTTTTGGACGTAATGTTTCATCGCAGTACTATCTACGGCCCTTTCAGAACACTAGTCAGTTCTCTTAACTCCCTGCCAGCCTCCCTCCCAGTTTCCAGTCCAGCCCCTTCAACCTTTTTACAAAGAGAACAGCCCACAGTTAGGGAAAGGAGAAAAGTAAATAAATAACTGCTCCTGAGGACCGTGTGTGGGGCGTGGCTGAACTACGGCCTCATCAAACGCCCAGGCAGCGTTCTGAAGCGCCCGCCCGCCTGCCCTTCCGCCCTCTGTTCTCACGTGCTTGAAATCGACCTCCCAGTCTGTCTTGCCCCACGCTGGGCGCCACGTCTAGAACCCTAGCTATTTCAGAACACCAGCCCCTTCTCTTGACTTCCTGTCAGCCTCCCTCCCAGTTTCCTGCCCAGCCCCTTCTCACATTTTCCCTTAGCTGTTGTTCCTCCCTCAGGTCCAACGGCCGGCTTAACACAGCCCCTTCTCAGTTTCCCCAATACTAGCAGCTCCAAACTGTAGCAGCTGTCCTAGCCTGTGTGCTCAGCTGGCTTCTCCTGGTGCCGCTGTTTCCCAACGGTATCTTCTGCCCCAACTGCCATCTCTTCTCGCTCAGCTAGCCCGCTCTCTCAGCCGCAGCTGGCTTTTTTATATATTATCCTGTTCCAACACTGAAGGTCATAGGGTCAAGGTAACCAACGCTGAAGGTCATAGGGTCAAGGTAACCGACGCTGAAGGTCATAGGGTCAAGGTAGCCAACGCTGAAGGTCATAGGGTCAAGGTAACCAATGCTGAAGGTCATAGAGTCAAAGTAACCAATGCTGAAGGTCATAGGGTCAAGGTAACCAACGCTGAAGGTCATAGGGTCAAGGTAACCAACGCTGAAGGTCATAGAGTCAAAGTAACCAATGCTGAAGGTCATAGGGTCAAGGTAACCGACGCTGAAGGTCATAGGGTCAAGGTAGCCAACGCTGAAGGTCATAGGGTCAAGATAACCAATGCTGAAGGTCATAGAGTCAAAGTAACCAATGCTGAAGGTCATAGGGTCAAGGTAACCGACGCTGAAGGTCATAGGGTCAAGGTAACCAACGCTGAAGGTCATAGGGTCAAGGTAACCAACACTGAAGGTCATAGGGTCAAGGTAACCAGCGCTGAAGGTCATAGGGTCAAGGTAACTAGCGCTGAAGGTCATAGGGTCAAGGTAACCAGCGCTGAAGGTCATAGGGTCAAGGTAACCAGCGCTGAAGGTCATAGGGTCAAGGTAACCAGCGCTGAAGGTCATAGGGTCAAGCTAACAGCTAAAGAATTGTTAAAGAGCCAGTTGACTAGCAACTGGGGATCCTTTAAAGGGCCAGGCACACGCGATAAATCACACCTCGGTGGTATTAACCCTCGCTAAGAGCACAGGCTAGCCCTGGGTTTCTAGCTGTCCTCCTCAGTGCTGGGGTTACGGGAGTGAGCAGTGTCTGGCGAGACTGCAGTCATTATTTGGTTGACTTTGCATGACAGAGAGACACGGTTGTCCTCACACTTGTGAACTTGACTCTGAAAGAATCCAGATTAAGAAAGACACTTGCCAAGATCAAAGTCGAGATTGTACATTTGTGTCATCTTGGTGGACATCTGTAGGCACGCTTAGTTCTCCGTGATGTGAGCGTGTTGGTGGAAGTGTGTGCACACGCTTAGTTCTCCGTGATGTGAGCGTGTTGGTGGAAGTGTGTACATACGCTTAGTTCTCCGTGATGTGAGCGTGTTGGTGGAAGTGTGTGCACACGCTTAGTTCTCTGTGATGTAAGCGTGTTGGTGGAAGTGTGTGCACACGCTTAGTTCTCCGTGAAGTGAGCATCTTTGTTCCTGACTCTTTAGCCCCCTCGAGGTCAGGCTGGAGGGCCCGAGGTCTCCCCCATGCAGTAAAGAAACGCCCCGGCAGCGTATTCAGGGCTCAGCAATGATTTCTCAGGAGCCAAAGTCCAGTTCTTTAGAACGTCAGCTTCCCTGGTGCTGGGAGGGGACGTGCCTTAGCAAACCTTGGAAAAGGTGTCTTAACATCTGCCTGGAATTATCTTCTTTATTGTGTGTCTGTGTTGCCTTGTGCTCTCCTTTCAGGAGCTGGTGGTGTTCGGGGACGTGGCTGTGGACTTCAGTAGGGAAGAGTGGGAGTGCCTGGGCCCCGAGCAGCGGTCCCTGTACCGCGACGTGACGCTGGAGAACTACAGGAGCCTCGCGTCCCTGGGTGAGGCCCTCCGCACGTCACGCTCAGGACAGGGTATTGTGAGGGATGAAGATCTGTGTGAGATGGAGTGCGCATGGGCAGAGCAGCCCGTGACTGCTGAGCCCGCGCTCCTTCCCCACAGCCCCCACCGCACAGCTGGTAAACGGCTTCCTTTCAAGTCCTTGCTACAGCACACATGTGCTTTCTCTAGACACTTTCCTTCTCGTTTTACTGTTTATCAGTGACTGCAGCAAGCAACCGCTGTTTACTAAGGTGCTTGTTAAATGGTGGCTGGCTTGCTTGTCTGTCTGTCTGTCCATCCATCTATCTATCCATCCATCTATGCCTTCCTTACCTACCTACCTATTTAAAAATCACATTCGTGCTGAGGATCTGCTGTTTGCTTTATGTTAAGCTAGTTCCGTAGCAAATGTCTCTCGCTGTTGCTTGCTTCTGTTTGTTTTTAATCCTCTCTTTCTTTGAGCAGGACTTGCCATTTCTAAGCCATCAGTGATTTCACTGCTGGAACAAGGCAAAGAACCCTGGATAGCAGAGCAAGCAGGATGGTACCCAGGTAAGGGCGTTGGGAGCAAGGGTTAGGGTTAGGGGCTTCTGGGGGAAACCAAAAGGAGCCACGGAGCGGTGGTGGCCATCTTCTGTTACAGTGTGGGAAGATCTGCGTGAGGCCAGTGTGCTGGAAGAAATAGTTTGAAAAGGGATCGGCAGCTTGTTTTTGTGTGTGTGTGTGTGTGTATTCTAATAATGCACACACACGTGCACACGCGCGCACAGCAGGAGTAGGTTCTCTTCTTGAACCATGGTGGGGCTCCAGGATTAGACTCAGGTCTTTAGGCTTCACAGTGAACCCCTTGATCTGCTGTGCCAGCGTTGTTTGGTTGGTTGGTTTTCAAGACAGGGTTTCTCTGTGTAGCCTCGGCTGCCCTGGACTGGCTTTGTAGACCAGGCTGGCCTTGAACTCACAGCGATCCACCTGCCTCTGCCTCCCGAGTGCTGGGATTAAAGGCGTGTGCCACTACGCTGGGCCAGAGGTCACCTTTGAAGAGTTAGTTCCACTCTCCGGGTGTGGGATCTGGGGACTCAATTCAGATTGTCAGGTTTTGCACCTTTACTCACTGAGCCATCTAATCTGCCCCTTTTACTTCTTAATTTTCTTCCTCTTCGTCTGTGCATAGTGTGTTTGTGTGTGTTCTGTTCACATGTGTGTATGAGTGCATGAGTGGGCAGGAGGTTAATGTTGGAGCTCTTTGTTAAAACCTCTCTCTCGGGCCGGGCGGTGGTGACGCACGCCTTTAATCCCAGCACTCGGGAGGCAGAGGCAGGCGGATCGCTGTGAGTTCGAGGCCAGCCTGGTCTACAAAGTGAGTCCAGGATGGCCAAGGCTACACAGAGAAACCCTGTCTCGAAAAACAAAAACAAAAAAACAAAAAACCTCTCTCTCTCTGCTTTTATTCTTTAATAATAATAATAATAATAATAATAATAATAATAATAATAATAATAATAATAATAATAATATCTGCCAGCATGTACACCTGCAGGCCAGAAGAGGGCATCAGATATCACTATAGATGGCTGTGAGCCACCATGTGGTTGTGGTTGCTGGGAATTGAACTCAGGACCTCTGGGAGAGCAGCCAGTGCTCTTAACCCCTGAGCCACCTCTCCAGCCCCTTATTCTTTCTTTTTAAGGTAAGGTCTTTCAATCAAATGCTCGCATTGCTAGCCAGGTTTCTCTGGGAGATAACTTCCCCTTCTCTCTGCCTCCTGGGAGGTAAGGTGAGCCTCCAGGCCTTCTTGGAGGTTCCCCAAATTCTGGGGATTGAAGTCTAGTTTTCCTGCGTTCCAGCAGGTGCTTTAAGATCATCCTTTTGAGGCTTGAGTGATGCCTTAGCAGTTAAGAGCACTGGCTGCTTTTCCAGAGTATCCAGGTTCAATTCCCAGCACCCACATGGCAGCTCACAACCTCTCTAACTCTAATAAAGGGGCCGAAGCTGCTTTCTGGCCTTTGGGGGGAGGCTGATCACACATGCTGCACAGGTACAGAGGCAAAAACCCTGACACAGATACAAAAATAAAATCTAAAACAAACAAACAAACAAACAAAACACAGCCCAGCACTCGGGAGGCAGAGGCAAGAGGATCTCTGTGAGTTCGAGGCCAGCCTGGTCTACAAAGTGAGTCCAGGACAGCCAGGGCCACACAGAGAAACCCTGTCTCGAAAAAAATAAAACAAACAACAAAACCCCAAAACGCACATCTTTTTGTTTCTAATGTTTCATGGCCTCCAGTGCTGACTACGTACTTGTTTTCTTCCAGATTTGCTGTCTGTGAGTGAAACTAAGACTTTCTCTCTAGAGAGCGACGTCTTCGGGAAGGGATCATTAAAGTGGAAAATCATAGGAAGAGTCGGCGATTCCTGCCTTGGGGGATCTTGTTTCGGAAACGACTGGACATGCAGGGGCCTCGCTGAGCCACAGCGGGAGGCCGCGGAGGGGCGCGCGGTGGGCGTGGCCGGCGCGGTGGGCGTGGCGGGGGTGACAGCCGCGCCGGGAACCGTGCCCGCCACCGACTCTGCTCGGCCTCCGCCCCCTGCCCCCAGGGAAGCGGCGCAGGCGGAACCGGGAGATGGCAGCGGCGACACCCCACCGGTACGGCTCCCCGCCAGCGACAAACTTAACGAAATGTACGAGACCGCCCTCGTGTACTACACGGAGCGGGCGAAGCGGCCGCCGGCGGCGCCGGAGTTCGCCGGGGAGAAGGAGTGCGGCCGCGGCTTCCCGTACGACTTCCAGCCCGCCCCGTACCAGATCAACAGGAAGCCCTACCAGTGCGAGATCTGCGGCAAGATCTTCGAGAAGCACGCGTACCTCGTGCAGCACAACCGCTTCCACACCGGGGAGAAGCCGTGCGAGTGCAAGGAGTGCGGCAAGGCCTTCACCAACTGCTCGCTGCTGGTGCAGCACCAGCGCGTGCACACGGACGAGAAGCCGTACGAGTGCCGGCACTGTGGCAAGGCCTTCCTCTACTTCTCCACCTTCTTCCAGCACCAGCGCACGCACACGGACGAGAAGCCCTACGAGTGCCACAAGTGCCAGAAGGCCTTCAACAAGAGCGCCAACCTCACGCGCCACCAGCGCATCCACAGCGGCGAGAAGCCGTACGCGTGCGCGCTGTGCGGCAAGACCTTCACCTGGGCCTCCAACCTCAACGACCACCAGAAGATCCACACGGGCGAGAAGCCGTACGAGTGCAACTACTGCGAGAAGGCCTTCCTCTGCCACTCGGCCTTCATGAAGCACTACAGGACGCACACGAACGAGAAGCCGTACGAGTGCCGCGAGTGCCCGAAGGCCTTCCGCCAGAAGGCGCACCTCATCCAGCACCAGCGCGTGCACACCGGCGAGAAGCCCTACGAGTGCAAGGAGTGCGGCAAGGCCTTCGCCTGCCCGTCCTACTTCAACCGGCACCAGCGCATCCACACCGGCGAGAGGCCCTACGAGTGCAAGGAGTGCGGCAAGGCCTTCATCGACTGCAAGACCCTGATCCTGCACCAGCGCATCCACACCGGCGAGAAGCCCTTCCAGTGCCCGCAGTGCAGCAAGGCCTTCCGGCAGCGCTCGCACCTGACGCAGCACCAGCGCATCCACACCGGCGAGAAGCCCTACGAGTGCAAGGAGTGCGGGCAGGCCTTCACGCGCCTCCTGCAGGCCAAGAAGCACCAGCGGGTCCACGCCGCGGGAGAGATCCTGTGCGTCGGGTAACTGTCACCCGACCGCCCTTGCTCGGCGTCCTCCCGCGCGCGCCCCGAAGGCCGGGGTTGACAGGTCAGGGACGCCTCGGTGTGCGCCCCTCGGCGGCCCAGACTGCGGGGAAAGCCTTCCGGGAGGGCGGGGTGTGAGCGCCGCGCGCTGCGGTCAACGCTGCGGAGCCTGGGCTGTCGGGCGGGGGCCCTCGCTTCCAGCTCCTCATTTGCAGTAAGAGTTTGTGAGAGAGGACCCTCTGGTGACTGTGTTCCCCCCTTTTCTTTATAACCCACAGCTTACTGAGTATTAATTCACATAGGAAAAATAAAATTTAAATTATGAATAGAAATACTAATTCTATTACCAGTTACAGGATTATATTTAATTATGGCTATGGAAAATACCACACTGAGAACAGCGGCGTGGACACTGTTAGCGTGGACGTGTCACGTGCTTACCTAGTCCCCTGTCTTGTGCTGCGTTGACTTCAGCCCTGCCTCCGCTCGCTGGCTGCGGTTATTGTGGGGATCGACTGGATTCAGTCCAGGAGACTTTGGAGCAAGGAGGAAAGGTCAGGAGCCCTCCTCCTCTGTATTCTCCATTGCTAGTTCTGGAATGTTCACCTGCGGCTTATTAATGACGTCTCCTGTCAGAGCTTGTCCCCTGCCAGAGCTTTCATGACAAGCTCTGGGGTGAAGTGACTGGAACGGGACTGAGCAGGTTTTCACGGTGGCATGAGAGCGTTGCCTCCAGCAAGCCTGCATGGCTCACCGCATCTGCGCGTCAGAGCGAGGTGGGAGCAGAGAGCGTGTCCACAGCAGCAGCAGCAGCGGAGCAGAGAGCAGTGTGTTTGCCTGCGCAGGCCAGCGGGGTCTGCGCAGGACGTGAAGTGGGACAGGCTGGTCATCTAGAACCATCAGGAGCAGGGAAATGCAGTCTGAAAATACAGCTCGCTTGGACGTGATGGATAACAACAGCTCTGCCTACTAAAACCTGACGTGGCTCGTTTGAATAAATGCTATAAAAACGCTCCGCCAAAAAAAAAAAAAAAAAAGCAATAAATGTTAGAGTTGACAGCAGAAAAATATACTATGTACAATAATCGATCAATGAATTTAAAGAAGTTCCTTTAAAAAAAAAAAAAAATCAGTAGAATGAGATAACTAGACTTTAAAAGCTTTTCCCAAACCATCTGATACAGAGACGAGCTGTTCTGATCCTAAGGAGACATTTGGAAGACACAGATCATCAGCCACGCCCTCGCGGCATGCACAGCGTCCTCAGGCAGTTTTGCTTGGCTTTATTTCAAGACAGGGTCTCTCTCAAATTCGTGCCAACCCTCCTGCTTCTCCCATGAGTACCGGCGTCAGAAGTGTGCCCTCCCGTTAGCCTCCCAAATAGCTGGCATCGCAGAACCTCACGGACAGCTAGAAGAGTTTAACGGCTATCAGATAATTTGCTCAGTGTTATATCAGTTAAATTTGAAATTTTGTGTGGATGTACATAACATTTTTCTGATTGATTCACAAGCTTATAGAAAGTTTGAATAAAGCCAGTAATGTCTTTTTTTTTTTTTTTTAATAGAAGAATGTGTTGTTACCTTAAGTGAAGCACGCAGTGGTGTCCAACAAGGGAAGCCGGCTTTTGTTTGAGGTTCGGCTTCGTGTGGCGCGGTCTAGCCTCACTCTCATAATCATAATCCTGTCAGCTTCCCAGCTGCTGGGAGTCAGAGACCAAGGAAATCTGAAACGTTATCAACATAACACATTTACCAATCTGTCCTTTTTATGAGGTTAAATTAACTTTACTGAGAAAAGAGTTAGAATTCGTAGAGTGTACTGGTGCGTTCATGTAATCCCAGCAGCGGGAAGGCAGATGCAGGAACATTAGGACCGTTCAAGCAAATATTGGGCCCCACGAGGCTCCGTCGTAGGCTCAGATCCCTAGAGAAGGTTCTATAAAAACGACCAGATTCCAAAATCAGGCGGCAGGCGAAGGCAGCGGACATAGAAGTAGCCAGTGGGAAACTGTAGTCATAGATTGTAAGTGACACCAAAAGCCACTGAGTAGGCTGACGGCTGTAAGTTGAAGGGTTTTCTTTTTAGTTGGTGTGGAACATCAGGGATCGGATCCCTTGGGAGGCCAGGAAAAAAGAAAGAAAAGAAAGAAAGAAAAAGAAAAAATGCTACAAAAGGATTGAAATGGGATGGGGAGAAAACCGCATGCTGTTGAGTATTAACCAAAGGAATCACCCAAGGAAGAGGTCAAGAAGAAATAACAAAAATTATTTACTAAGATATTAGGGGGGAAAAATCTTTTTATTTGTATGTAACAAGTAGTATGGCCTCCATAAATAAAAAGCAAAAGTTAATTAAACTACAAAGAGAAAGGCCAGCCTGAGGTTTTAACAGGCCTGCTAGCAAAGTCAGGCCAGAACACTTGAAGGAATACCACTGAAAAGTCTTAACAGAAATACACATGGACTCTCCCAAATTTATAAAATAGTCTTTTGTGTAAGAAGACACTTTCTGTGTCTCAAACTTGATTTGAAAATTAAATGAATTGAAGCAAATTCAGTTAAAACATCACAGGACTGAATGGGAAAATTATGACTTGTGGAGTATGGTTGTGTGTGGCAGACAGTGCTGCCAGGAAACACGTCACCGAGGCGGTCACTGTCTCAGGCAATAAAGAATTTTAAAAGGAAGAAGAGGAAGTAACAAGTTAGGAAAAGCAGTTGGGGGGTGGGTGGGGAAGCAAAGCTGGTAGAACTTTTTAAACAATCGACGTTTTCTGGGGTCGCCCCGTTAGCTGGGAAGAAGGAATTATTGAAGGCGGGCGTGGCGTCTCACATCTTCAATTCCTAGCCTTGGGGGGGGGGGGGCGGGCAGAGGCTAGATACCGCTGAGTTCCAAGCCAGCCTGATCTACGGACTGAGAAGCTGTCTGGGGGTAAAAAAAAAAGGGGGGGAATCTTGGGGGGATCACAAAGTATAGTTCCTAAGGCCTGCATGCCAGCACTCAGGAGTGTAAGCCCTGGTCAGCCTCCCCTCAACACTGAAACTAAACCTTACATGCGACCGACCAACGAGTCCATCAGTGCTTTTAAGTGTAGAAAGTGGAATATACTAGAAATTAAAGACTAGCGGCCTCTTTCACAGCCCTTGTCTATGCACCATTAATTCTTTTGGCCTTCGCCACAGTTAATTGGGTCTGTTCCTCACTGGGGTAGACAGGGGCCCCTTTTCTCCCACGAAATATAGAACGAGGTGACCGTCTTTGTACATATTAGCCTCTGTGTGCAGCTATGTATTAAACTTCCATCCCTGGGTTAGATCTGTTACTTTCAGGTATATGTACATTTCCGGCAGGCCAAATGTTGCTAGCTTTTGGTTCTTCAGTTTTGTATAGCGAGTGCCCCTTTCTGAAACCTTTTTGTTTGTTAAGACTTTGATTTTGCTGGTCTGTTAAGTGGAAAGTGTTGTGACGGTTTTAATTGGCGTCTTTTGCTGTATGTAATTTTGCATCTTAACGCTGTGTGTTCCCATTTTCAAATATTAACATTTTTTTCTGTGGAAAGTCCTTGATTCTGTTTCCTGTCGAATGACTGTTTTCCTGGTGGCTGTGTAAGACTTAACAACCTTACGTCTGGTTTGGGTAACTGGTAAACTTAACCAGGTTGTGATCGGAAGTTAACCAGTTTTGGTGTTAAATGTTCGTAAATCTTCCCCCCTCCCCCTGCCCCCGATTCCAGTGTGTTTTCCAAAATCCCACGCTCTGCTCTCACGGCTTACGCTTTCAGGTGTAAATGCTAGACTGTGCAGCGTCAGTTCTGCCGAGTTAGGCAGGGGCAGTGTGTTAATTTCTGTGGATGGTGACTTGATTGCCTCAACACTTGGTCCTATCCGTTTTAAGCACAAACTCGCAAGCCGCGCTCCTGTATTTTGGGACTTATTCCCTCCCCTTTAAATTTTGGTTTTATTTTTGAGAGAAGTCTTGCTATTTGGTTCTCACCTCCTCACTCTCCTGTCAGCGTCCCACGTCCTGGGATTACGGGGCCACGTGACCGTGACAGGCTGCGCCTCTGTCTAGCTCAACTATTGCTCCTTTCTTCTCCCCTCCCCACTGTCTCTTTTTAAGATTTCACTTTAGCTGGACATGGTGGCACATGCCTTTAATCCCAGAACTCCGGATGCAGAGGCAGGTGGATCTCTGTGAGACTGAGGACATCTTGGTCTACAGGGAGTCCCAGGCCAGCCAGGGCTACGCAGTGAGACTCTGTAGTTAGAGAGAGAGAGAGAGAGAGAGAGAGAGAGAGAGAGAGAGAGAGAGAGAGAGAGAGAGAGAGAGAGAGAGAGAGAGAGAGAGAGAGAGAGAGAGGTGTCTGTGCATGTGAGTACAGGTGCGTTCAGAGACAGACGTGGAGCTAGAGGCATCAGCTTGCCTGTACTTGGGGTTAAGGTGTGGTTGGAAGGCACAAGGGGGTTATGAATGCTGAACTGGACTTGGGTCCTTCGCAAAAGCATGCTCCTAAGCACCAAGCCATCACTTAAGCCCCCTTTGTTCGCTTGAAGCAGGGCCTTGCTTTGTAGTCCTGTCGAGCCTGTCACTGTGACATCTCTACTTCCTCCCAACGGTTATGGTTTCTGGTGGACATCACCTCACCCATCTTGAATCTATTTCTTGACTTTTATGGCCTGGTGACCTCCCTGTCTCTTCTTGAATCATAATCAGTCATTTAAAAAAATTCATTGCAAGCCGGGCGTGGTGGCGCACGCCTTTAATCCCAGCACTCGGGAGGCAGAGGCAGGCGGATCGCTGTGAGTTCGAGGCCAGCCTGGTCTACAAAATGAGTCCAGGATGGCCAAGGCTACACAGAGAAACCCTGTCTCGAAAAACCCCCCCAAAAAAAAAATAAAAATAAAAAAAATTCATTGCTTCTACCAGGTATGGTAATGTGAGCCTTTAATCCCAGCACTCGGGAAGCAGAGGCAGGTGGATTTTTCTGAGTTCGGGGCCAGCCTGATCTACACAGTGAGCTCCCAGGCAGCCAGGGTTACACAGTAAGACCCTGTCTCCGTAAATAAAACCATTGCTCAGTAAAATGTCTTGATACTTGGTAGACTGAATAGCCAAGGGTGGTCTTGAACTTGTCCCCTAGCTCAGTGACAGGCATGTGCCGCCATGCCCGGTGGTCAGGCGGGCACTGAACACAATAAATACTTGACAACCATTATGGTTTAAATTGTCCTTTTTTGCGGGGGAGGGGTCTTGGGGCACCTGTCAGTAAAAGTGTTTGCCATACTAGCCTGCAGACCTGGAGTCTGATTCCAAGCACTCATATGAAATACCGAGGAGGAACAGCAATGCTTCCGTGATGCCATCGTGGGGGAGGGAGGAAGGGGAGTGGGGACCCTGGGCCTCAGCAGCCAGCCAGTCCAACTGAATTACCGCCATATGTCAGGAGAGATCCTGTCTCAAAGTAAGGTGGGAAGAAACAGATAAAGACCCCCGTGTGGCGCAGGCTGGCCTTGAACTAAATGCTCTTCCCCGGTTCATCCACAGTGCTGAGGTTCCCAATATGGGCCATCACCACCAACTTTTTAAGTTTTGTCCTTTAGAAATAGTAAAATTTTTTAGAAAGCATTTTATTTTTTTGTTTACTTGAGACAGGGTTTCTCTGTGTAGCCCTGGTTGTCCTGGACTCACTTTGTAGACCAGGCTGGCCTCGAACTCAGGGAAATCCCCCTGCCTCTGCCTCCCGAGTGCTGGGATTAAAGGAGTGCGCCACCACGTGTGAATTCTCTGCTGTTGACCAAGCCCGGTATGAAGACTAAGCTCCTCCCACATTTGTATAATTCATACGGCTTCTCACAGGAATGGACCTTTGGTGCACGGTGAACGGACACTCACGACTGACAACGTCCCACAGTCTCCGCATCCCAGGACACCTCACTCGTCTGAGTTTCCTGATGCAGAGCACACTGACAGACACGCCTGCAGGTCCTGCCACACTCACGACAGTCACGACTCCACTTGGAATGACACCTCCTCGTGTTGCTCCAAGGTGGATCGTGCTGTGTTTCTCAAAACCAAGCCTGTGCCGGGCGGTGGTGGCGCACGCCTTTAATCCCAGCACGCGGGAGGCAGAGGCAGGGGGATCGCTGTGAGATCGAGGCCAGCCTGGTCTACAAAGTGAGTCCAGGACAGCCAGGGCTACACAGAGAAACCCTGTTTCGGGGGGAAAAAAAACACAACAAAACAAAAAAACAAAGAAAAAAAAAGCAAGCTTCTTCTTAAAGATTCTGTTCTGAGCTGGGTGGCGGGTGGTGGTGTGCATCTTTAATCCCAGCCCTTGGGAGGCAGAAGCCTTTGGATCTCTGTGGGAAGGAGTAAGCTTTGTCACAAGTGGGAGCAGTCTTGGTGGGCTTTACCCTTGGGCTCCCCATGAATAGCTTGTGACAGACTGAGTGGAGCCATCCTGGGTTTGGAATTCTGGAAGCAGACCTGGGAACCCCACCTGGTCTATTGTCTTTCTAATGGACCCTCACCGGGAGAAGGAGCCGGTCCTCCCCACGTGACTGAGGGAGTTGGGGAAGAGAGAAAAACAAAGTCGGCTGCAGGGAGAGGGTGCAGGAGCAGCGGACAAGCTGGATCAGCACGCCTGCCAGAGAGACACCTAAGGATCCGTCCCGTGGAACGGCTACCGGAAGGTTCACTCTTTCGTCCCTTTAACCTTTTTCCTTCTTTTATAAGCTAGTTGGGTTGCATAATAAAGTTTAATTGCTAAGAAATAGAGTCAACATCTGGCGCACGACGTGGGGCCCGATGGGTTCCACAGTCCCTAAGGGTACGGAGGAAGAGTCAGTATTCGAAGGTATAGAAATGCTGTTTCAGGGTATCAGCAAAGTTGCAACTGCTGTTGCAAAACTTTTTCCTGCATTATACTTAGAGGGAATTCTCTGTTTTTTCATTATCCTTTTATTACAATATTTCATGTTTAGAAAGATTAAAAGAAAGGCTAATGACATAGAAAAGCCGGAAGGGACAGTAAGTTCTATCCTTTTGGAAAAGATTACAGATTTGACTGGACAGATGGAAAGGCTGAGGAAAAAAATGAAGGGATGGGAAAGCAGAAAGAATTTTTGGTAATTGGTAGTGATGAAGGACAGGAAATAGAGAGACCGGAAAGCCAGAAAAAACCAGAAGAGTCAATAAGCTCTATCCTTTTGGAAAGAATTACTGACTTGACTGAACAAATGGGCAAAATGCAGAAAAAACTGGAAGGGCTGGAAAAGCAGAAGGCACCTGTGGTTAAAAAGGATGGAGAAGGTCAGAAACCAGAGGCAAAGGAAGCTAGACCGACCAAAAGGTCTTTGGAAGTAAATGTCCCAGTGGAGGATACCTCCACAGTCGCCCAGACACCTTCAGCTTTTCCAGTCACTGTAAGACATGTACCTGAGCAAAATGGTGCTGAGGGTTATGAAATGGCCTGGCGTCCTGTAGACATGATGGATTTAAAACATTTTAAGGAATCCGTCGTAAATATGGTATGCACTCTACATTTGTTAAACAAATGTTAAATAGCTGGGCCACACAAAATAGACTTGTTCCCCAAGATTGGAAAAATTTAGTTTCAGCGGTATTGGAAGCAGCACAACAGTTACAGTGGTTATCATGGTGGCGAACAGAGGCTATAAAAATAGAACAGGAAAATACGACACAGGGAATAAATATTAATAGAGATCAATTGCTTGGTGAAGGACATATACTAATATTAGAGAACAAATTCAAGCTGAAGATAGGGTGATTGAACAATGTCGTAAGGCAGCCTTGAGAGCTTGGGAGCTGGTAGAGGAACCTGGGAAAACAACTATTCCCTTTACTAAAGTGTTCCAAGGACCCTTGGAGCCCTTTACAGAATTCTTGCAGAGGTTAGGATCTGCAATGGATAAGGTGATGCCAGATTCTGACAACAAACAGGCATTAAAACTTATCATGGCTTATGAGAATGCAAATGCTGACTGTAAGAGGGTGCTTAGACCATTAAAGGAAAGAGGCGCTCCACTAGATGACTGGGTAAAGGAGACAGTTAATATCAACTCTCAGGAGTATCAAAATAATATTGTGGGACAAGCTTTAGCCAGAGAGCCCAGATATCCTAATACTCGGTGCTTCAATTGTGGTAAAATTGGTCATGTGCAAAAAACTGTAGAGATAGAAGGCGCAATAACCCAGGAGAAAACGTATCTCGTAGGAGAGAACAAGGAGGTTCTGGTTATGATGGTAATGAGGTGCCAAGATTCCCAGGGTACTGTAGTCGCTGTGGGAAAGGGAAACATTGGTCTCGGGATTGTCAGTCTAAGAGAGATGTGCAAGGCAATATCTTGCCGACGGGAAACGGCAGGAGGGGGCCATCGGCTCGGGCCCCCATAAACAATGCCAGCCGAATTCCTTTGGCCAGTCAGGAAGTGACAAACCCACAGGAAAACGGGAACTGAGTGTTAGTGATCTAATGCATGCTACTGAAGGCAGTGCAGCCTTGGATCTGGCTTCAAATATGTCTCTTACCCTACCTCCCCAGGTTGAATGTTACAAATTAAATACTGGTGTTTTCGGACCTTTGCCTTCAGGCACAGTAGGAATGGTTCTGGAAGAAGTGGGCTGACTTCTCATGGTTTTATTGTGCATCCCGGTATTATAGACGGAGATTCTAAAGAGAAATAAAAATCATGGCATGTGTGAAAAAGGAGATGAAAATCAATGCCGGGATAGAATTGCTCAACTCCTACTGTTTCCTTACATTAAGGGCAAAGCCGCTCCAGTGGAAAGGACTGGTGCATTCGGAAGCACAGGGACCCGGGTGTTCTGGCAAACAATAATTAATGATCAGAGACCTAAGTTAATTGTACAATTGAATGGTGTTAAAATAAAGGCTTGGTGGACAGCGGAGCCGATGTCTCCATCATTTGCCAGAAGTCTTGGAACCAAAATTGGCCACTTAAGAAGGTTTGTACAGAAATTGTAGGAATTGGTAAGCTATCTCAAATAAAACAAAGTGTACAGTGGCTTGAGTGTGTGGGACCAGATGGGCAGATAGGGAGGCTGAAACCCTATGTGGCTGACATTCCCATAAATCTATGGGGAAGAGACCTTTTACAGCAATGGGGTACTCAGATTACTATTCCTGCAAATACCGTGATAAACAAGGTTAAACTATGGGTGAACTGGCACACGCTTCTGGGGAAGAGATTCATGTAAGTGATCAGGGGCGACTACAAGCTATGCCCATTGTCCAACCTCAGAACTCTTCAGGTTTAGAGTGTCAAAATTTTTAAGAGGGGCCACTGCTGAGATACCAACCGCCTTGCCCCTAAAATGGATTTCAAACAGACCTGTATGGCAGGAGCAGTGGCCCTTATCAAAAAAAAGTTACAGGCGCTTCACGGTTTAGTGAAAGAGCAGCTGGAGGCTCAACACATCGAAGAATCATCCAGTCCCTGGAATTCCCCTGTGTTTGTGGTAAAAAAAATCAGGTGGATGGAGAATGATAACAGATTTGAGGGCCATAAACAAGGTGATTCAACCCATGGGCTCACTTCAACCTGGAATTCCTTTGCCTTCCTTGCTACCTAGGTCTTGGCATATAATTACAATTGATTTAAAAGATTTTTTTTCACCATACCTTTACATGAGAAGGACAGGGAAAGGTTTGCTTTCTCAGTACCTACTCTGAACAGTAATTCTCCAATGAAGAGATATCATTGGAAGGTACTTCCACAAATGTTGAATAGCCCAACTTTATGCCAGTATTTTGTGCACAACCTTTAAAATAATTCGTAAGCAATTTCCTCAATCTATCATATACCATTACATGGATGATATTCTGCTAGCTGATTCTGATCCTAGTGTTGTAAAAAAATGTTTCAGGAAGCACAAAAATTCTACCATGCTGGGGATTACAGATTGCTGTGGAAAAAATACAAAGAGAGATTCTATTACCTATTTAGGCTATAAAATAAGTGAACAAAAAATTCGACCACAAAAGGTACAGATCCGTAGAGATCAATTGCAAACTCTTAATGACTTTCAAAGATTATTGGGAGATATTAACTGGTTAAGGCCTACAATTGGGTTAGCTACCTATGAGCTAAGTAACTTGTTCCAAACTTTACAAGGGGATTCGGATTTAAACAGTCCTAGATGTCTGACCGCTGAGGCAGAAAAGGAGTTAATTCTGGTGGAGCAAAAACTTCAAAAGGCATATGTGGATAAATCGATCCTGAACTTGGTTGCATTCTGGTTATTTTGCCTTCGAAACATTCTCCAACTGGGCTTCTTACAAAGGAAGACAGATCATAGAATGGATATTTCTGGCAAATAAACAAGCAAAAAATTGAAAACATACATAGAAAAATTTCTGAATTGATTACAAAGGGAAGAATAAGATTGCGCCAACTGTCAGGGATGGACCCGACGGAAATTGTAGTGCCTCTTACTGATTCTGAGATTATGTCTTTATGGGTAATTAATGAAGATTGGCAAAAGCTTGTAGTAACTATTTGGGAGACATTAACAATAGATACCCAAAAAGCAAACGTATACAGTTTATAAAAAAACTAATTGGATCCTTCCAATATTGTAAAGAGGTCACCAATCTCAGGGGCACCCACCTTTTTCACTGACGCAAATAAATCAGGTATGGTTGGTTATAAGTCTGAAAAATGACCAAGGTGATTAAAAGCCCATTTACCTCAGTTCAAAAATCAAATTATATGCAATCCTTATGGTATTGTTAGATTTTCCTGAATCTCTTAATATAATTACTGACTCTCAATACTGAAAGAGTTGTTTTGCATATAAAACTGCTGAATTTACTCCTGATAACACAAATTGACTACCTTATTTATAGAACTGCAACAGGTCATCAGAAGCAAAATTATCCCTTGTATATTACTCATATTCGATCCCATACAGGTTTACCAGGCCCATTGGCACAAAAAAATGAAGAGATCGACAAATTATTAATAGGTAATGTATTCGAAGCCTCAAAATTTCATAAAAACATCATGTCAATGGTAAGGGGTTGAAAAAAGATTCTCTATCACTTGGCAACAAGCCAAAAATAATTAATAAGTGTCCTTCATGTTCCTTATATAGTCAACTACCATTACCTGTGGGAATTAACCCTAGAGGTAACAAAAGGAACAAAATTTGGCAGATAGATGTGTTTCATTTTGCAAAATTTGAAAAAATGAGGTATGTGCATCATACCATTGATACATATTCAGGTTTTCAGTGGGCAACTGCCTTAAGTTCTGAAAGGGCTGACTGTGTGATTACTCATTTGCTGGAAATAATGGCATTTATGGGAATACCTGCACAAATTAAGACTGACAATGCTCCTGCATATGTGTCCCTTAAGATGAAAAACTTCTTTATGTATTATAATATAAAACATGTTACTGGTATACCTCACAACCCCACAGGACAAGCAGTTGTGGAAAGAGCTAATCGTACCTTAAAAGAAATGCTTATTAACAAAAGGGAAGGGTAAAGACACCCCGGGACCGATTAAATAATGCTTTGTTGACTCTAAATTTTCTTAATGTGAATGATGAAGGGACGTCAGCTGCGGAGAGACATTGGGTGATAGAAAGAACTGAAATTGGGTCAACCAATATTCTACAAGGACTTGTCAAGTATGAAATGGAAACCTGCGGTAGTTTTGAGATGGGGTCGTGGGTATGCATATGTTTCCACAAGAAATAAAAAAATATGGCTACCAACTAAACTTATAAAGATTAGATCTGACCATATAGCAAGTGAGTCTTAAGAGCTACCTGGTCCTTAACAACTTGACATTGTTTCTTACAGCTTGGAAACTAATGCCCTCTTCTGTCCTGTTGGTGTATATGCAGGTAGAGCCCTGTATTTGCAAAAAGCAGGACAAGGCTGTAGACAAAGCACAGCATGGGTGATTTAACCTCAAGCATGCCTCTGGCATCTTGAGCAAGGTGCCTCAACTGATGTTTCCTTGAAAAATTATACATGTACTAACATCCATATTAATGATTTCAAAAGTCTGTTTACTTTCAGAGCAAAAAACAGGACAATTAAAGATCGAACTTCTGCCACTGCCACTACTGCTTCTTCCCAAATTTACATACATATAACATAAATCGGCTAGCCAAAGATCGATCCCAAAAAGACTAGACAAAAACAGCTAGCTTTTCCAACAACTTGGCCAATATTATTATTTTTCTAGGGTACCCAAAAAAAAATTTTTCTCCAAAACACATAAAGTAATTTTGAAACACGACGCCCCCCATTCCCAATAGGTAGAGTGGGTGTTTTTGGTGGGTTACCAATGCTCATCTTTGCCTAACGGGTGAGTTAGTACAATTAATAAACGTTCATTTGGGGGTTGGTTCTTCTCTATCTTTCTTTCTCTCTTACTTTCTATCCCTTTTAATATTAAGGAAAAGGGGGGAAGGAAGGGAGACACATGTTTGTAGACTAAAAGTAGATTATTGAATCTACTAACTTCAAAATCTTACATTGGTATTGTAGATGAAGAAAATTTAAGACTTTTGATTGATGGAAATTTAAGACTTCAAACTTTTGCTTCATTGATAAAAATTTAAATTGTATATTGTCTTTCATTTTTGCCTTATGTATTGTATGTTATTGTTGACAAATATTATATATGTATGTTAGAAACTTAAGTTCATTTTATTCAATGTTTATTTAATGTATTATTCATGTACCACTAATGTCTTAGGAAAAACTGTTCAGGAAGATTGGGGATAAAAGTTGATATTTAGTTACGAAAAAATCTACTAAATACTAACTTACTATTGTCATAGAACAGGTTTGTTTAATTTCTTGTATATGTCTCCAAAGGAAGTAGCTAACTGTAGGAATAGATAGAGTTGGTTTTCAAACTCTTCAGAGATCCACAGAATATGGCATTTAAAGATGAGGCTTTCCTGACAGAGAGACATCTACTCCTGGCCGCTTCTCCATTGCATCACTGAAGATGGGGGCTTTCACGAGACGCAGGTGACGAATGTCACTGGACGAGAAAATGCTCTTATCTCTACTGCTGATGACAGGCGACTGCCTTGCAATGATCAACAGTGATGCTGGAAAGTTGGACTGTCCAGCTTTGAAGAGGACTAGATAGACCGACCGTCGGATTTCCTGCTCAAAAAAGCAGTTTGTTGAGATGTTTTGGGCCGATAAGGCTGAAGACTGATTGCCCCAATGAAGGAGAGACTTCGGTGAATATCCAGGCAGTCTGCTCTCTCTGTCCTATGCAACTTGAGAAGTTCCTGCCAGCACATCCTTTATTTAGATAGATTTCCTTCTTGGATCTCGATGGATTTGAAGGACTAGATAGCCACAGTGTTACTAGAAGCTTAGTTTAGAATATAAAAACACCTTTATAGAATAGATAATTGAAATTTCTCACAAAAAAAAAAAAAAAAAAAAAAAAAAAAAAAAAAAAGGGACTCTCTTTGGTAAAATAGTGAAATATTTTTTCTCAGGTTAACTAGTATAAAAGGACTTGGTTATGTACTTGATACCTGATGATTATGTATATATGTATATGTGTGTTTATAGTTCTTGATTTTTTTTAAAGAGAAGGGGGATGTGTGGGAAGGAGTAAGCTTTGTCACAAGTGGGAGCAGTCTTGGTGGGCTTTACCCTTGGGCTCCCCATGAATAGCTTGTGACAGACTGAGTGGAGCCATCCTGGGTTTGGAATTCTGGAAGCAGACCTGGGAACCCCACCTGGTCTATTGTCTTTCTAATGGACCCTCACCGGGAGAAGGAGCCGGTCCTCCCCACGTGACTGAGGGAGTTGGGGAAGAGAGAAAAACAAAGTCGGCTGCAGGGAGAGGGTGCAGGAGCAGCGGACAAGCTGGATCAGCACGCCTGCCAGAGAGACACCTAAGGATCCGTCCCGTGGAACGGCTACCGGAAGGTTCACTCTTTCGTCCCTTTAACCTTTTTCCTTCTTTTATAAGCTAGTTGGGTTACATAATAAAGTTTAATTGCTAAGAAATAGAGTCAACAGATCTCTGAGTTCAAAACCAGCCTGGGTTACATGGGGACAGCCAGGACTACGCAGAGAAACCCTGCCTTGAAAAACAAAACACATTCAATTTTGGGTCACTTGGCCATTAATTCGGACTGTTATCAAAATGCTTAAGAAAGATAAAGACAATCCACGCACATCCTCTGCCCACTTGTGATTCAATGAAGCTGAAGATAAATGGCAGTTAAAAGTAACTTCCCGAGGTCGGGAGAAGTGGGCCAGCAGTAACGCGTTAGCCTAGAACTCCCCGGTGAGGGGCTGGCCCCCAGCTCAGCGACAGTGCTTGCCTAGGCACACAGAACCCTGGATTCTATCCCCCGCGGCCCCCCTCCCCACCCCAGCACCCCACTCCACCCCCGCCCAGCACACACGCTCTCCACAAATGATAAATTACAAAACTTAGTATGTGATGACAACACAGAGGCCTTTTTATTAAGCCCATGCTGTACGCGAGGAATAGATCCCTGTTCTTCATGTATATGAACTCATGGGCTCTCACAGTGAACCAATGCATATACGGCTGCATACGTAAAATAAGAAACGCACAACTACTGATAACATATATATATTTGTTTAAAAATGGAAAAATAACACTTTCCTAAATTACCTTTCTGGCATGACAGTAGGATTAGAGTTAATAAAAAGAAGAAAAGAGCATATACAAGGAGAAAAATAAAACATGAATAAATTCAGCATTAAAAAAACATTTTTTTTGAATAATAGGCATTTAAAAGATATTAAGTAAGTCATTAAAATTAGAATCTGTATTTGCTGGAAAAATGATGATGATGATTTTTTTTAAGCATGATAACACAGATGAGGAACACAAATACCATGCCCACACATCTGTGGACAGCGCAGCCCAGCAGGACAGGCTCTATCCGTGTGACAGGCCTCGTCTGCAGTCAATATAATCACAGTTCATTTTGGCTTTTTCTGAGACAGGGTCTCTCTGTGTAGCCTTGGTTGTCCTGGACTCACTTTGTAGACCAGGCTGGCCTCGAACTCACAGCGATCCGCCTGCCTCTGCCTCCCGAGTGCTGGGATTAAAGGCGCGTGTGCCACCACGTCCAGCTGAGCTTCAAACTGTTAAGTTAACTTTTATTCACCTGATTCAACTGTCATGTCTAAGGCTCACTGCCCCCGTCTGCTAATGTAGTCCTGGACGCTTCCAGCCCCAGCACAATCTAACCCAGGCCTAGAATGCGTTCAGCCTCTGAGACTCACTGCTGCATGGGCTCTGCCCGGCTCAGCTCAGCTGTTCTGTTCACTCCCCCGCCCCCAGCTCACTGACTCCACCTGGCTTCTCCTTGGCCTCAACTCTCGGAATCTGTCCTGATCTTTTCGCTGCTGCACACTCTGTGGCTCGTTCTGTCGTCACTAGTGTCTGGCTTTGTCCTCTCCTCAGCCTGTCCCCGTGAGCCTGTCCCGATAAAACTGCCACTGAATCCCTACAAACTGAACCGCCCCACACTCAGCCCCACTGCACGGCCTCTCACTCACTCTCAAGCAAACTGGACTCAGAGGCCTGATGCCTCTGGCGCCCGAGGGCTGGGTTAAAGGCGCCGTGCACCACCACGCCTGGACCTAAGCTGTCTTTACCTGACAATTGCTCTGTCCCAGGCTGGCCCCTGCCTCCTGGGGTCAACGCTGTGGCTGCAGTCACACCAGATCACTCCGCCCTCGGAGGCGTCTGAACACGATCTCTCGCCAGAGCAGTCATGCTCTCAATCACAATGTCTCCAATTAGATTTTCTAGTTTTCTCATTTTTTTTCCCCACTTACAGTAAAATACAAAAATAAGGTCATGAAACATGCTAATAATACTGACACGGCCTCAAATACAACATTGAAATTCCACAAGGAATTTAAAATCATTAAAGAGTACACAATCAAAACAGTGATACTAGAACGAGCATCAAAAAAAAAACCACGGGTTAGGAAACAGAAGACGGCCCTAAAAATATCAACAAATATAAAAGTATGACAAATTCACAAGCAATGGGGGGAAAATTAATAATCCCCAGCACTGGTGTGTGAGAGGAGAACACTTGCAGGCGCTCCCACCTGCGGGCGCTCACACCTGCGGGCGCTCCCACCTGCGGGCGGGGGGGGGGGGGGGGGGGGGCCTCATAACCTAGCCAACTGCAGTCAGAGGAGAACGCAGACGTCAATGTCAGAGAAAGCAACTCTCCGACATGACTTTTTCTTACTCATCGGCACGACTTGCCTGGCGGGGCCCGAGGTCGGAGCCGTCGCTGACCGCCGTCCTACAGTGTTAGCTGCCCGGCTTGTCCTCGCTGTGGATCCGCAGGTGGCGGGTCAGATTGGAGCATTTGTTGAAGGCCTTGCCGCACTTCCTGCATTCGTACGGCTTCTCGTCGGAGTGGACTCTCTGGTGTTGGAAGAGCTGTGAGTTCTGCGTGAAGGCTTTCCCACACTCCAGGC
The DNA here is from genome assembly GCF_903995435.1 of Acomys russatus. Taxonomy (NCBI): domain Eukaryota; kingdom Metazoa; phylum Chordata; class Mammalia; order Rodentia; family Muridae; genus Acomys; species Acomys russatus. The sequence goes on from NC_067155.1 coordinate 19,054,202, forward strand.
ACTCGAAGGGCTTCTCGCCGGCGTGGATCCTCTGGTGCTGGCGGAGCTGCGAGCTCTGGGTGAAGGCCTTGCCGCACTCCCCGCAGCAGTACGGCTTCTCCCCGCTGTGGATCCTCTGGTGGTTGGTCAGCGCCGAGCCGCTGCTGAAGGCCTTGCCGCACTCCCCGCAGCCGTACGGCTTCTCCCCGGTGTGCGTCCTCTGGTGCTGGACGAGCTTCGAGCTCTGGGTGAAGGCCTTGCCGCACTCCTTGCACTCGTACGGCTTCTCCCCCGTGTGCACGCGCACGTGCTGGAAGAGTTGGGAGCTCTTGGTGAAGGCCTTGCCGCACACTTTGCACGCGTACGGCTTCTCCCCGGTGTGGATGCGCTGGTGGTCGATGAGGTTGGAGCAGTAGCTGAAGGCCTTGCCGCAGGCCTTGCACGCGTACGGCTTCTTGCCCGTGTGGATGCGCTGGTGCTGCGACAGGTAGGAGCTGCAGCTGAAGGTCTTCCCGCACTCCTTGCACGCGAAGGGCTTCTCGCCGGTGTGGATTTTGAGGTGCCGGGTGACGTGCGAGCCGCAGCTGAAGAACTTCCCGCACTGCTTGCACTCGTGGGACTTCTCGCCAGCGTGAGCCCTCTGGTGCTGGAGGAACTGGGAGCTCTGGGTAAACACCTTCCTGCACTTTCTGCACTCGTAGGGCCTCTCATCCGTGCTAATCACTTGACGCGGGGAAAAGAAAGTCTGTGCAAGGGAGGCGGGCGCGTGTTCGCCCGTGAGCGATTCCTGGCTTAACTGTCCGCTCTGAAACTGGCTCCCACCTTCCAGAACATCCCTGAAGCTGGCGTACTCCAGGCCGGGCGTGGCGAGCCCCAGCAGGGCCCGCGGGCACGACCCCATCTCGTACACTTCCTTCTTCAGCGACAACAGCTTGCTCTCACACATCGACTCCAGAGCTGAAGGGAAACAGACAGCAAACGCCCTTTCCCTCTCTCACTTGGAAAAACCTCAGCGCTCAGCCGGGGAAACGGAGACGCTAAAGGGAGCGTGCAGTCTCGGAGGTGAGCCGCACAGCCCTGACCCGCCTAACACGAGACACGCGCAAAGCACTGAAGTTAACAAGATAAAACGCGAAAGCAGAGAGACCACAGTGGACACAAGTTACCAACAGTGACTCTCTGTTTTGAGACAGGGTCTCTCTGTGTAGCCCTGGCTGTCCTGGACTCACTTTGTAGACCAGGGTGGCCTCGAACTCACAGCAATCCTCCTGCCTCTGCCTCCCGAGTGCTGGGAGTAAAGGCGAGCGCCACCACTGCCTGGCTAACCCAACAATGATTCTTAAATATGGATGTAAGTCAGAGGGGTCTGGGGAATTTAGTGTAATAAAAAAAATTTTTTTAATTTAAAAAAAAAAAAAGGAGCACCCAGCACAAAACATGAAAAAAAAATGGCAAATTCCTGGATATTTTGTGGCATAAAAAATAATAAATTTGGTGTTTTGTTTATTTTGTTTGCTTTGAGACGGGGTCTCACTCTAGCCCTGCTGGGCTTTAAGTCTGAGATCCTCTGCCTCCCAAGCACTGGGATTAAAGACATGTCCCCGGAGACGAGGCTTTACTGTATATTCCTTACAGCTACCCCTGCAGTTACCCCAGCCAGTCACCCCTGCAGTTACCCCTGCAGCTACCCCAGCCAGTCACCCCTGCAGCTACCCCAGCCAGTCACCCCTGCAGCTACCCCAGCCAGTCACCCCTGCAGCTACCCCAGCCAGTCACCCCTGCAGCTACCCCAGCCAGTCACCCCGGCAGCTACCCCGGCCAGTCACCCCTGCAGCTACCCCGGCCAGTCACCCCGGCAGCTACCCCGGCCAGTCACCCCTGCAGCTACCCCGGCCAGTCACCCCGGCAGCTACCCCGGCCAGTCACCCCTGCAGCTACCCCAGCCAGTCACCCCGGCAGCTACCCCGGCCAGTCACCCCGGCAGCTACCCCGGCCAGTCACCCCTGCAGTTACCCCAGCCAGTCACCCCTGCAGTTACCCCTGCAGTTACCCCAGCCAGTCACCCCTGCAGCTACCCCAGCCAGTCACCCCTGCAGCTGCCCCAGCCAGTCACCCCGGCAGCTACCCCGGCCAGTCACCCCTGCAGCTACCCCAGCCAGTCACCCCGGCAGCTACCCCGGCCAGTCACCCCGGCAGCTACCCCGGCCAGTCACCCCGGCCAGTCACCCCTGCAGTTACCCCGGCCAGTCACCCCTGCAGCTACCCCTGCAGTCACCCCTGCAGCTACCCCAGCCAGTCACCCCTGCAGCTACCCCAGCCAGTCACCCCTGCAGCTACCCCAGCCAGTCACCCCTGCAGCTACCCCAGCCAGTCACCCCTGCAGCTACCCCAGCCAGTCACCCCTGCAGCTACCCCAGCCAGTCACCCCTGCAGTTACCCCAGCCAGTCACCCCTGCAGTTACCCCAGCCAGTCACCCCTGCAGCTACCCCAGCCAGTCACCCCTGCAGCTACCCCAGCCAGTTACCCCTGCAGTTACCCCTGCAGCTAACCCAGACAGTTAACCCGGCAGTTACCCCAGCCAGTTACCCCGGCAGTTACCCCAGCCAGTTAGCACTGCCCCACTCAGTGCGTCTCACTTACCGGAGCACAGGCCTCTTGTAAGCTCTTTGCCGATCATCCAGGGCTCTTTGCCTTGCTCCAACAGAGAGATCACCTGAGGCTTGGGGATGGGAGGACCTGCTTGCGAGAAAAGATACAGAATATGATTACGCTGCTGCGGGAAGCAGATCCCATGCCTCCGTCCGTCACCACGCAAGAGGTGCCTGGACAGGAGCGGCCGAAGACGAGGACGACGCTTCGGCCCTGGCCCTCTGGAGCTGCCTGCTTCCCAGGCTTCTCTTTGAGCCCAGCTGAAAGCATCTGTTTGCAAACAAGGAGCAGGGAGGGCAGGAGGGCAGCCAGAGGAGCGGCCGAGGAGTCCCTGCGGAAGCAGCAGAGCCTCAGAGGACGCTGCCCCGCCGGCACAGGCGCTCTTACCCACTGACAGCAGGTGGCGGTAGTTCTCCAACATGACGTCTCTGTACAAGTCCCTCTGCGCAGGGCCCAGGCACTCCCACTCTTCCTGAGAGAAGTCCAGAGACACGTCGCTGAACACCAACGATGTCTGGAACAACACACACACACACGCGCGCGCGAGATGTGTAGCATACAAAGGACTCCCGAGCCTCTGGGGCTTGCTTGTGTTGTGGGATTGGGCAAAGGAGTCCTTTACAGGGATGCTACTAAGAACCAGCGCCTCTGAGGTCTCCGTTCATTCAGAAACAGATGACAGGCATCCAGGCATGGTGGCGCACGACTGTGATCCCAGAACCCTGGAGAGTGAGACACGAGGGCCCAGGCTGCACAGTGAGTTCAAGACCAGCCTTAGCTATGCCGTGTGATCAAGTCCCAAAAGAGCAGGGCCGGGGCGTCAGCTCACTGGTAGAGCGTGTGCCTACGGCCCTGCTCAACCCAACGCCAGAAAAATTTCTTATTAATACAAATTATTTTCCTGGGGGCCAAGTGCTTTGATTCTGACTGTACAACCTCAACAGCTCACACTCACTGACCAAACGTACCAGAAACACTCATCCTAGTTCCGAGATAAATAAAACTGGTGTTTCGTATAGAAGTCGGCATGGCCTGCTGGACTTCAACGTGTTTCATCAACGCCACAAGAGTCTCAGAGGCCCAGCATAGCCGGTGGCAACGGTGCCCAGTGCCAGGAAGCTGGGAAACTGTTCAGCACTTGGAACTACCAACCCCGCGGCCGCCCTCTCTCAGTGGAACGCTCGGGTCTGTAGACATGACACTGGCTTTGTCGTTTGCCAGCTAGGTGACTCACACAGCTGCCAGCGCAGCCCGGCAGGACAGGACTGCTCTGTAATACTCCACTCTTACTCCCCGGGCCATCACTTCCCCACCACAGAGCCCAGGAAAAGGACACGAGACGGTGATCGGTTACGTGCTGAGTGAAAATATTCATGCTGGGGGCTGGAGAGATGGCTCAGTGGTTAAGAGCACTGTCTGCTCTTCCAAAGGTCCTGAGTTCAATTCCCAGCACCCACATGGTGGCTCACAGCCATCTATAGTGAGATCTGGCGCCCTCTTCTGGCCTGCAGGTGTACATGCAGGCAGAGCACTGTATACATAATAAAAAATAAATAAATCTTTAAAAGAAAGAAAATATTAATGTTGCTTGAAAATGACGGGCACTAGGGCTGGAGAGATGGCTCAGAGGTTAAGAGCACTGGCTGCTCTTCCAGAGGTCCTGAGTTCAGTTCCCAGCAACCACATGGTGGCTCACAACCATCTACAGTGAGATCTGGCGCCCTCTTCTGGTGTGTATATGTAATAAATAAAATATTTTTTTTAAATTTTTAAATGACACAGCTGCCTGGCATGAGAGGCATCAAGGACTAGGATCGTGGCAGGAACTCCTATCAGCCACCGATGTCAGCACAGGGAAAGGCACTGCGGCCCCCGAGTCGCTGGGGCTACAAGCACTAACAACACTGTACCTCACATGGAAAAAGTCAGGGAGGTAGGACCCCAGCCGCGCTGTCAAGCACTGTTGGGTACGGCCGGGCTTACTCGAGCCTGTTCCCCTAGAGGCAGGGTTTGGGGGGTGAGGGGGTGGGGAAGGTGGATGTGGGGGTGTTTCTCAGAAAGCGAGACTGGGGACAGAAAGAAATATCCTAGACACCATGCAGTCTTATAATGAATGCTTACAGCGGTCGGATAAAGCTGTCTCCACTTTCCTATACTTTATGTGACACGGCATTTATTTATTCTTGCCTGAGACCGGGTCTCACGAGGTAGCCCAGGCTGGCCTTGAACTCACAGAGACCGGTCTGCCTCTGCCTCCTGACTACTAGGATTAAAGGTGTGCAGCATTTTGCCCAGCTGTTTGCTCATGAACGATTTCGTTTATCTCTAGAGAGGCTGCCTGTCGCGATGCGGACATTCACCCACGAAGGCTGGTCCAACCACCGTGGGACGGACGCCCACATCCACTCAAGTGGAATGCATGCGTGGGTTACGGGCCAGCAACTTCACTCCTGGGGATACACTGACAACAGGCAGGCCACCCTGCAGTGCCCTGTTCACAATCACAGCTCAAATGACAATGATGGACCGAGCTCTGCTAGAGTCCACAGTGGGGACGGGGTGTTAGTTTTTTGAGGCTGGGTCTTCTCCGCACCACAGGCTTCGGAATTCACACGCCCGCTGCCTCAGCGTCTCCTGTACTGAGATTACGGGTGCCATCTCGTTTGACTTCTTACAATAAACTTTAAAGGCCAGTAGTAATGGACCACTCTCGACGACACACAGCCACGTGGGTGAGTCCCGCAGTATCGAGGAACCAAGAAGCGCGCAGGCATCCTGTGATCCTGCTTACGTGAACCGCGGTACGAGCAAAGTCAATCTCCAGCTACAGAAGGCGGGGGAGGATCTTTGGGGGCCGGGGGAGGCGGGCAGCAGGCAGAGGAGGACTTCCGGGTGCGGTGACGTCCCTCCGCCTGCGGAAACCCTGCCTACAGGCGCACTATGTGCTGAGCCAGACTGTGTAGCCAACGGTGACCTTGGACTTCCAGTCTTTTCTGCCTCTAACTCCCAAGCGCTGGAAACGCCACAGGAGCGCACCGCGGCGGCTGCTCCGTACGGGGCTGAAGAATTGAACCCCCAGGGCTTCAGATAGGCTGGGCAAGCGCTCGGCCACGCGACCCACGCGGCCCGCCCCTGCGCGTCACTTTATCCCTGCGTCATGACCCATCATTCTATCCTTAGAGTCTACCCAACACCAAAGGGCCGGAGGTTAGAAGACGGGAGGGCGACGCTTATCAGCCGCTGATGAGGGTCTAACTAGTAAAAGCCACACTGTGAATTGGGACGTCGGTAGCCTAGGGCCCGGCCATCCCCTCCCATGCTGGGTCCTCGGGGAAGCATGCCAGGGCACCTGTAAAAATATAAAAAACCACCCTTCGATAAAAATTAAAAAATGGGAAAAACGACGTCCAAACTACAGTTATCCGTAATAAGACTCTGGCTTTTTAAAAATTTTTTAAATTAGACAATCTCACTGTGCAGTGCTCCCTACGCAGACCAGAGGCTAGCCTAAAGCTCACAGAAATCGGCCTGGCAGTTGGTTTCGGTGGGGTTTGTTTGAGACAGGATTGTAGTCCTGGCTGTACTAGACTCGCTTTGTAGACCAGGCTGGCCTGGAACTCACAGCGATCCCCCTGCCTCTGCCTCCCGAGTGCTGGGATTAAAGGTGTGCGCCACCACCACGCCCAGGCAAGGAACTGTATTAAAGGGTTGCAGCATTAGGAAGGTAGAAAATACTGCGTTTGACTTTGAAGTCAGCCTGGGTTACACAGCGAGACTCTGCCCCAGAACTAAACACAACCAACAGAACGAAACAACTCAAAAATGGGCGTTGAGTGATAGCTCGGAGGTCGGGAGCGTTTCCTGCTCTTGTAGAAGACCCAGGCTTGGCTCCCAGCTCGCGCACGGTGCCTCACAACCTTCTACACCTCCAGTTCCAGTTCATCTAACCCCCGCTTCCGGCCCCCACGAGCACTCACATATGCGGTGCCGCACACACACTGAATAAAAGTAAATCCTTTTTAAAGTGTGGTAAGGCCGGGCGCAGTGGCGCACGCCTTTAACCCCAGCACTCGGGAGGCAGAGGCAGGCGGGTCGCTGTGAGTTCGAGGCCAGCCTGGTCTACAAAGCGACTCCAGGACAGCCAAGGCTACACAGAGAGACCCTGTCTCAAAAAACAAACCAAACAAACGAAAACCCCCCAAAAACAGAAAAGCGACGTAGTGGAAGACCAACGCGGTGCTCACACGCGAGGGAGTGGAGCTTGCAGCCTTAACCTGCTTTCCAGGTAGTATTAGCCCCTTCCGGAGGCCAGACAAGTTCATTACGTCGGCGTAGATGACCCGGAACTTACCGTGCAAACCAGGCTGGTTACAAACTCGCAGAGATCCGCGGGGCTGGGACAAGAGGCGTGCGGCGCTATGCCTGGCTGTGGTTCAGTTCTTCGCACTTGATTTTGGAGATTAAAATCCAAACACAGCCGGGCGTGGTGGCGCACGCCTTCAATCCCAGCACTCGGGAGGCAGAGGCAGGCGGGTCGCTGTGAGTTCGAGGCCAGCCTGGTCTACAAAGTGAGTCCAGGACAGCCAAGGCTACACAGAGAAACCCTGTCTCAAAAAATAAAAATAAAAATAAAATAAAAGTATGGTGATCCACACACGTAACTACAGCGCTCAGGGAAGAGAAGGCAGAAGAGGCAGGAAGTCATCCTCCGCTACGTGGCGAGTTTGCGACCAGCCTGCCTCAAATCACTAAACAAAGCAAACGGCTGCCACGCACAATATTTAGTCCAATTATATGAAATGGTTAACGCTGTAAGGCCCCCGTCCTTGAAAATATCATGAGAAAGAAACGGATCAAACAACGCAGGTTATGTTTGTGCGGCGGAGACTGAACTGCCCCACCCCCCCACCCCCCCCCACCCCCGTTTCCCCAAATCTCTGAAATGACCACGTTTAAGATCCACATCTGAGTTCCCCACCATTTTCCGGACCGGAAACTTTGAAGAACGGGGTCACCTGTGTTAAGAAAGACCAGCGAGAAGGAAAGGGAAACTCCACTGCACCTTATGTTTGCCTCGCTCCACAGCCATTCCTCTTTTCTCCCCTGGGTACCTCTGGCGGAGCGGAGCTGGGGAAGGAAAAAGGAGCCATGAAGTGCTGAGCCTTTAAAGAAAAGGTCAACCCTGGGGCCACACCGGTCACCCAGGGAGGACTCTAGGTTGTCACGACAGTGTCTACAGGCGGCGGAGGAGTGAGGCCTATGCTGTCTAAGGCTGGAACCCGTTCCGTCTCACCGGGGGCTCTAAGGGAAGAGACCCAGAGTCCCCGCGGGCAGCTGCAGCCACTCAGCCACTCGCCCACCGAAGGGACCACGTACACCCTCACAGGCACACCCTCCCCAAACAACAGCACGTCAGCAAACAGTCACACGGTCACAATCCCACAGCCACCCCGAGGAGGCAGAGGCACATCCACATGTTTATGGAACCCTTGAGTACAATAACACACAAAAGTGGTCACAGTAGCACACTCACTGCAGAGCCACGCGGTAAGTTGCCAGCCAGCAACAGCTACTAAGTCACACTCATCGTCAGCCTGACAGTAGCACGCCGACTTCCAACCATAACTCACTGCATCACATGACGTTACACAACCACACTCAAACAACCTCCCAGTGTCACAGGCACACAATGCACATAGTAGGCAGGCAGACAGGCCCTTCCCCCCTAAAGTTAAGAGTCACGGAAGCATAATTGCTGATTTTCACGCAAAAGCTATACCGTTACACACAATCTGTCCAAACACACAAGGGGATGCGATCACACCTACACACACCGCTGCACAGTCCCCAGCCACACACACACAATAATAATGAAAATGTGCAAACTTATACACACACACACAGCTCTGCGTGGGTTCACCAGAGAAACCTAAAAAAAAAAAATCACACCCGCGCGCGCACAAACACACAAACACAAACAAACACACACACACACACACACACACACACACACACACACACACACACACACACACACACGCGGAGCCCTGGGGTCACTTAAGGTCACACTTAACTCACAGCCCAGACCTCGCTACAGCTCAGACCAACTCCCACTGACCTGACACCTTAGATGCTGACCGGTTATTTCCCTTCAGACCCTAGGGCCGCACTTGCGGAGCCTTAACAAGGGCCTAGGCCGCTCACCATGCACTTTCCCGTCCCAGGACGAAGAGGGGTCCCGCGAGCAAAAGAAGGGGCTGCCTTGAGTTCGCGGACGTTTCTGGGAAATGTAGTCCGCGACGGGAGCTGGCGGGGAAAATGGCGCCCCTCCGGGATTCCCGCCAGGGCACCGCCTCGGGCAGGCCGAGGAGCTGGCTTCCCATTTGGGATTGCGTGAGCGAGTTCCCTAGACACAGATACAAAACCGGACCGAAGCTACCACAACTTGCAGGGCTCACATCCTGGGCACAAGCCCCGCGCTCCATGGTAGGGGATCACTGTCCTCAGAGTAGGTTAGCGCCGGAAGTTGTGGGGGGGGTCGCAAGTGTTTCTGGGAAATGTAGTCTAGGAACGGAAACTGCGTGGCACTGGTGTCCTGGAACAAAGTTGCTTAAATGATCTCAGGAGGACCACACCCGGTGTCTGGACGTTTCTGGGCGTTGGAACGCAATGTAGGAATGTTCAGGGTGCCGGTTTTTGCCTTCCTTTTTGGTGAGCCACAGTATAGGATTCATATGATCAATTTAAGTGGCATTAAAAAAAAAAAGAATATTAGTTATTAAAACTTAACAGATTTAGGAAGAATTGTGAACGAGTGGTTGTGCTCCCGAGTGGGTAAAGGGTGCTGTTAACGCGTAGTGGGGAGGGGAAAAAAAAAACTCAAGTATTTATTTATTCATGTATTAAGTCTGGGCGTCACTCTACTCTAGGCTAACCTGCAACGGGCTCTATAACGCAAATGGCTTTGCAGTGACATCACAGCGATCAGCCTGATGCTTGCACTGAAAGGCGAGCTTCGCCACACCCGGCGGGGAAAATATTGTTAAACTTTATAATGGTGCCCCGTGCTCAACTCTATGAGGACAATAAAAACGACTAAGTTGTATACAAATAAAGCTCATACATGGAATCGAGCCCGGGAACCTGTGCGTGTGTTGTAAGCCTTTTTATGTCTTTTCTGTTTTGTTTTTCGAGACAGGGTTTCTCTGTGTGGCCCTGGCTGCCCTGGACTCGCTCTGTAGACCAGGCTGGCCTCGAACTCACAGCGACCCGCCTGCCTCTGCCTCCCGAGCGCTGGGGTTACAGGCGTGCGCTGCCACCACCGCACGTGGCAGTTACTTATCTCATTCTGTGACATCTGGCCTGGTTACCTAGTCCTCCGCCGTGCGGGACAGACAACTCTAGAGCTGTTCTTCCGGTTCCTGACGGCGGACTTCCGCTGGCTTGCCGGGTGACGCTGAGCATGCGCAGTAGGTTAGGCCAAGAGGACCGGAAGTGGCCGTGGTCCTTGAAGGTTTCTTTCTCTCTCTCTCTTTTTTTTTTTTTTTTCTCCTTCCTCCTCTTTTCCCTAGCGCCCCGCGTCCGTTGGGTCTTTATAGCGGGAAGTCTTCGCGGACGCTTCCGGTTGGTTTCCACTAAGGTTCTGTGGCGCCGGGGACTCCGAGTTTTGGGGACCCGTGGGCGCTTGGGCGGGTGATGGGCGACCGTGGCTGAGTCCCCGCTCTCCGCGGGCCGGCGGGGTCTGCGGTTAGCTTGGCGTTCAGCTCTTTCATTTTCAGCTTTCGTTACTGTAAATATCTACAGCCTTCGGTATGTAGAGGTTTTTCTTTTTTTTTTTTTTTAGAAATTGTTGTTCAAATCAAATTTATAATTTTTAATTTATTTATTTGTTTGTTTGTTTATTTTTGCTTTCTTTGATCCAGGAGTCATATTGAAATGTGTTTTCGGTTTCAGATAACGTCTCCGGATAGTGGTCAAGTCGAAAATGCTTTCTGGCTTATGACATAACCACTTTTCGTAAGTGTCACTTCTAATTACATAAAAACGATGCGTTCTCTAATTTATTATATTCTCTAATTTATTATATTAATTATTATATTGTGATATATTAAGCATATATTTATATATATTAAGCATATATTTATATATATTAAGCATATATTTATATATATATTTATATATATATATATATATTATATGACCTTGAAGTTTTTGTTTAGTTGGTTGGTTGGTAGCTTGGTTAGTTTTTCAAGACAGGGTCTCTCTGTGTAGCCCTGGCTGTCCTGGACTCGCTCTGTAGACCAGGCTGGCCTCGAACTCACAGCGATCCGCCTGCCTCTGCCTCCCGAGTGCTGGGGTCAAAGGCGTGCGCCTCCACCGCCCAGGAGACTGTACAGGTTCTTTTGTCGCTTGGTTGTAGGGGCAGGAGGTGATTAGTTCATGCTTTTCTCTGTCCGTTTTTGGTTCATGTGTTTGAAGTTAAATTGTTATCAGCACTTATGTGTATTTTTACGTAATATATTCTGTAAATACTCTATATATGTGTGTAAAAGTTATTTTGATCTTACACACCCTTACTACTTTGCTCCAGTTATTTTTTTCATAATAGGTATGACTGAGTAGCTCAGAAGATATAGTAATCCAAGCATCTGTCATCAATTTCTACAACAGCTTATTTTCACAAATACCTTTCCTTCTTGCAAATTTTCTATTTTTTGTCCAGTTTCTCCCCCCATCCCCCCTTGGCTTTTTTTTTGTTTTGTGTTTTCTTTTTTTGAAATTGCTAGATTTTTTTTTTTAAACATTAGAAAAAAACCTATTGGTCTCATGATGAAAAAAAATAGATATCTTTATTTCAATTTGTGGCAGTTTTTTTTTTCTTTTTTTCTCTTGCTCTTTTCTTTTCCTTTTTTGTACTTGGAATCAGACACAGGACCTCAAGCATGCTAGGCAAATATTCTAACTCTGAGCAATAGCCTCCTAGCGTGCATCTCTCTCTCTCTCTCTCTCTCTCTCTCTCTCACACACACACACACACACACACACACACACACACACACAGTACATACACATGTGTTAAAGCTATTTGTGTGTGTGGGAGCAACACAGGCTTGCCACGGCGGCACAAGTGTGGAAGTCAGAGAATAGCCCATCGGTCCCTGAGATGAAACTTGGGTCATCAGGCTTGGTGGCAAGTGCAGTCAGCTACCGAGGGGTCTTGCTGCCCCGATTACATTATGGCATGTCTTGCCGTGTAATATGGTCTACTCAGAAGCGTGTGTTCTGTCTTTTACAGCTTCTAGGCTCCCTCTGACGTGTGCTATTCACAGCTTGTTTTCTCCTCTGGGCACAACTAGATGCCATTTTGGACTTTGCTCCAAGTTACGGCAACTAGAATGGAACTGCCACGTGGCAGGCCTGTGGTGACGTCGTGGGTTTGTTGATAGTCCCCAGGGCCCTGACTCTCTCCTCCAGCTACAGGTGGACTCAGGAGATGCTACAGTATATAAGAATTGGAAGATCAGCCGGGCGGTGGTGGTGCACGCCTTTAATCCCAGCACCCGGGAGGCAGAGGCAGGAGGATTGCTGTGAGTTCGAGGCCAGCCTGGTCTACAAAGCAAGTGTAGGACAGCCAGGGCTACACAGAGAGACCTAACTGTAACCCTGACCCTGTCTCAGAAAAATAAAAAATAAAAAGAATTGGAAGATTAATTAAAGGCAGGGTTTCGTGCTGTAACCTCCACGAGGTTGTCATCCATGAAGAGGTGAGGCTTTTAATACACTGTGGCTGTTTTGGGGGGCCATCCATGCCCCTGTCAGAAACCCCTCACCTGTGCTCTGTAAGCAAGCCCCATAGGCTCATTGACCTCACCAGTTTGGACTTAGGTGAAAATTCTGGTTTTTCTGCCATTGGTCTAATAGGGGGCGATTACATTTTAGCTTGTGTCTCCCCAGTGCAGTAGCATCGTCCCTGGTCCCTCGCTCAATGTTACACAAATACAGGCTCCAAGAATATATTTAAATATTTTGGGGGTGTCTACAGTTCGCACGTTTGGATTTTCAGTCCTGCCTGAGTTTGTCTACTGAACAATGTGAGATGTTGGTCTATCTTTTTTTTCTCCTCACGTGGTAGCCAGTTATAGCAGCACCAATTGCAAAGTGAGTGTCTTGTGTATGCTTTGACACATTTGTTCTACTGTTTTGCATTCTGTGTGTGTGTTTGTGTGTGTGTCTGTGTGTATGTTTGTGTGTGTATGTGTGTGTGTGTTTGTGTATGTGTGTGTGTGTGTTTGTGTATGTGTGTGTGTTTGTGTGTGTGTGTGTGTGTTTGTGTATGTGTATGTGTGTGTGTGTTTGTGTGTGTATGTGTGTGTTTGTGTGTGTGTGTGTATGTTTGTGTGTGTATGTGTGTGTGTGTTTGTGTATGTGTGTGTGTGTGTTTGTGTGTGTGTGTTTGTGTATGTGTGTGTGTGTTTGTGTATGTGTGTGTGTTTGTGTGTATGTGTGTGTGTGTGTCTGTGTGTATGTTTGTGTGTGTTTGTGTGTGTGTGTGTGTGTTTGTGTGTGTGTGTGTGTGTTTGTGTATGTGTATGTGTGTGTGTGTTTGTGTGTGTATGTGTGTGTTTGTGTGTGTGTGTGTGTGTTGGTGGACATGAGCACATGCCGTGCTGTGCATGTAGAGGGGGGAGGACAGCTTTCATGGGCCAATGTTCTCTTTCCACCACGTTGGTCTTGGGCATGGAGTGCGGGTTGGCAGGGTTGCCAGTAGCTGCCTTTACCCTTTGAGATGTCTCCCAGCACTGTTCTATGAGTGTGGTTCCTGGCTCTACCGTTTGAGTATGGGTCCGGGTACCAGTTAGAAGCGTAAGTTCCTGCTGGAACAGATGTAGCGGGAGCGAGGCTGAGTTCCTAGTGTGTTTTGGCAGGATGAACTGGAGCACGCACGCTCAGTCGCGAACCACTGCTCTGTGGTTCTAGCACCGTCAGGTACCCTGGTGTGTTGCAGTGGTGAGTGTCTTGTGACTGAGACTCGATCTTTCCAGGTCTCTTGCTGTCTCTGGGGGGGCTCCTTCTAAGATCTTCCACCGCACCCCAGATCGCCCCTTTCCCACGACTCTGACTGAAGTCATAGACGGCTTCTGGTTGCCGAGAGAACAGGCTCGAGACCCGGGATGACCATGCCAACTCACTGGACTTCAACCCAGGAAGTTACACCGTTGGCCCCAGAGGATCCTGGGAGTTCCTGTGAGGTCAGGGAATGGGATCCTGGTGTGTGAGGGGGTCGGGGATGGGGTAGGGTGGGGTGGGGGTGCGGGGCTGGAGTTCCTCCAAGAAGCAGATGCGTTTGATTGCCACTAGAGTCTAGGAGGAAAAGCAAACAGGCCACGGAATCAACTGGACTGCAGAACCTGTTCCCCGTTGACCCAATCTTGCTCTTTTTTATAACAAACCAAGAAACACCAGGGCAGATGAATCCGTGAATACAAGCACTGGCTGCTCTTCCAGAGGTTCCATGTTGATTTCTAGCACCCAAATGAACCCAGGGGACAAGGCAGCGTCAGCTCCTTGTTGGGAGAGAGCAAAGCTTTGTAAACCCCGGGTAACTTCCACAGCTGTGCCCAGCACCTGCGAGGCCTACCGGAAACCCTAGGATTGCAGATGTAGATCTCTGCCCTAGTTTCCGATTCCTGTTTCTGTGGTAATATACCCTCACAAAGGCAACACAGCCGAGAAAGGGTTTATTTGGCTCACAGTGGAAGGTTCCAGTCATCAAAGTGTCAGGATCTCGAAACAGCAGGGAGACGTGTAAATGCTTGTGCTCAACACCTCCCACCCCTTATGCAGCCCGTGACCTTTGACCTAGGGTACTGTGCAGACCACGGTGGGCGGTCCATATCCATTACCATAGGCCAGACAGTCTCCCGCCGGCCAGCCTGGCCTGGACAGTCCCTCACTGATCCGCTCTTCCTGTGATGCGAAGCTGTGTCACGTTGACAAACTGAACCATCCCAGCGTCCCGGGTGATGCTGGTCGCTGGGGTCTTCCCACCCTCTTGGTTCGAGGCCGACCGCTGCTAGGGATGTAGAGGCTGGTGGGAAGGCATGGCCTTCTGCTCTGGCTCACGCGGCGCTCCTGGGCTTCTGTGACTCCTCTCATGCCCTCCAGTGCTCTCCCTCGCTCCTTCCCATCCAAATGTAGTCCCGTGTTTGCTGTTTTTGGTCACTTGGCCATCTTGCTGACATCACTCTCCAGGGACTTTCATAATTGACATAAAGACAGAAACAAAGCCCATGTCCCTCCCTTTTCCTCACTGTGGTTTCCATCCCTCGGACTGACCAGGCGTTTGCTCTTACAGGGGTCAGTGTCCTGCATGGATGTGGCGGTAGATTTCAACAGAGAGGAGTGGCAGCATCTAGGCCCTGCCCAGAGGGGTCTCTACCAGGGTGTGATGCAGGAGACCTTCAGCCACCTGCGCCCAGTCGGTGAGCAGAGTCCCATTGGTGTCTGAAAATTATTATCAAGTACCCTATTCTTACTTACTGCCTACTGCGAGGCATCCAAATAGGTCATGTTCGTATCTGGGTATTCTTTTGAGATTTGTTTGTTTCTTTCTTTCTTTTTTTTACTTATTAGGTATACAGTACTCCACCTGCATGGCCACCTGCAGGCCAGAAGAGAACATTAGATCTCATTATAGATGGTTCTGAGCCACCATGTGTTTGCTGGGAATTGAACTCAGGACCTCTGGGAGAGCAGACAGTGCTCTTAACTGCTGAGCCATCGCTCCAGCCCGAGATTTGTTTCTTTATTTTGTGTTTGTGCACACGTGCGTGTGCGCACACACTCCATGAAGGTGCAGTACTTGTGGACGCCAGAAGAGGGCATCAGATTCCCTGGGTCTGTATTCACAGGCACTTGTGAGCACCCAGTGTGGATGTGCTTGTAACTGCCTGCTGCCTCTCCAGCCCCATGAGCAGGGCTCCTCAGCTCCTGTGTGCACTCTGAACATTTATTCTGCTCATAGGGCTTGAGGTGCAGGGCTTTAAGTGTGGGCTCTGAAACACCCCTGATCAGTTTCCATGAACAGGGTATCAAATTCCCAAGACAGGGGTTTCCTGCTGGAGGAAGGGAAGGGAACCTGGGCACCACAGGGTCAGAGCCCGCGTCAGCGCTGTGCAGGTGAGGGAGGGTGGCCTCTGTCATGATAGGCAAGGAATCCTTAGCAAAGCAAGCGAGAAAGTCTCAGTGTCTTGAGCAGCTCGGCACCTTAGAAACGCCATTGCGACGACTTCTGGGGACAGGTTCCACATGTTTTGTGTTGCTTGGGGACATGTGACTTTTCAAGTAACTGAGTGCCTTCCACCTGGGTCGCTCACAGCCTTCTCCCTCCCCGCCACGGGCCACCGGTTACATGATGGGGAACCATATATGTTGTAAGTTTAAAATACACCAGAGCTGTACAGTCACAGGCGGGGCAGGTCTCGCCGTGTGCCTCACTCCCTGCTCTGGTCACGTCCGCCTGTGTGTAGTGTATCTTCCTGGCTGTTCCTGTAGCTATGTACTGTGTGCCCGGGTGTGCCTTCTCCATCCCAGCCTCCTCATCAGGTCACCGCCCTGGCCCTCCTCCCCGTGTCCTTCCTGGGGGAGCCGTTTGTACCGTGCCACCCAGCTCCTGCGAGCTGTACTGCAGACTAAAACCACTTGTTTCTTCTTTAGAAAGGAACTTGGCTTTACAGCAGGGAGTTCTAGAAAAAGCATCTTTGCACACTGAGCAAGAGGGTAGTTTGACAAATGATATTTTCTCATATTTCATTCTAGAAGAATCGCAGCAGACTGGCGACGGGAACAAGACCTATCAGCAAGTAGAAACTAGATCAGCGAGTGATGTAGTGTTCATCAAGGGCCCGTTGGATACAAAGAGCCATTATGGATATAAGGGCATTAAAAAAATAATTCGTGTGAACACATACAGTGTTCTTTCTCCCAGGAGACTCCGTCAGTGTGGCTCACTTGGGAATAATCTGAAATATAATTTGGATTTGCAGAGTCGTGATGAAAAGAATGTGCTGAAGAGAGTGAAAAAGATTGCTGTGTACGGTAAGGTTGCATCCCGTGCCACCGCCGAGCATATCCTAACAGGAGAGAGACTATGGGGCCGTAATCAATGTGGGAAAGCCCTCAGTTATGAACAAGTACCTTGTCAATATCAGAAAATCCACCTTGGGGAGAAGCCATATGAACATGCTGAATTAGGAAGGATTTTCACCCACAAGGCACAGCTCAGAGTACATGTGAGATCTCATACAGGAGAAAAACTCTACGTGTGTGTTGAATGCGGGAGGGCATTTTCACAGGAGCTGGAATTCCTCACACATCACAAAGCCCACAGTCGAGAGAAGCCCTATAAATGTAGCGACTGTGGCAAGTCCTTTCTGCAAGTGTCTTCCCTGTTCAGGCACCAGCGGATCCACACTGGGGAAAAGCTCTATGAGTGCAGCGAATGTGGCAAAGGCTTCTCGTACAACTCAGACCTCAGCATCCATCGGAAGATCCACACAGGGGAGCGACAGCACGCGTGTCGTGACTGTGGCAAGGCCTTCACTCAGAAGTCCACACTCAGGATGCACCAGAAAATCCACACGGGGGAGCGGGCCTACGTGTGCATCGACTGCGGCCAGGCTTTTATCCAGAAGACGCACCTGGTGGCACACCGAAGAATCCACACCGGAGAGAAGCCGTTCGCGTGCGGCGACTGTGGGAAAGCCTTCAGTTCCAAGTCCCAGCTGCAGGCCCACGAGCGAGCGCACGCGAGAGCCAGGGCCCGTGCGCCTGCCGACGGCGGCCACGGCTGCAGTTCCACCCTCACTGCGCAGAAGACAGCTAAAATGAGAGCGAAGTCTTCCGTCTGCGCCGAGTGCGGGAAGGCCTTTGCCTACCGGTCAGAGCTGGTCATCCACCAGAGAACCCACACCGGGGAGAGGCCCTACCAGTGCGGCCGCTGCGGCAAAGCCTTCAGCCAGAAGTCAGCCCTCACCGTGCACCAAAGAATCCACACCGGAGAAAAGTCCTACGTGTGCGTGAACTGTGGGCTGGCGTTCATCCAGAAGGCGCACTTGGTTGCACACCAGGTAATTCACACTGGAGAAAAGCCTTATAAGTGCGGTCACTGTGGAAAGCTCTTCACGTCCAAGTCACAGCTCCATGTACACAGGCGAGTCCACACAGGAGAGAAACCCTACGCGTGCAGCAAGTGTGCGAAGGCGTTCGCCAGCCGGTCAAACCTCATCACGCATCAGAAAACTCACACCGGAGAGAAGTCCTATGTGTGTGCAAAGTGTGGAAAGGCCTTCACTCAGAGGTCGGACCTGGTCACACACCAGAGGATTCACACCGGAGAGCGACCGTTCGCGTGCAGCACCTGTGGGAAAGCCTTTACCCAGAAATCCCACCTCAACATGCATCAGAAAATCCATACGGGGGAGAGACCGCACAAGTGCCATGACTGCGGGAAAGCCTTCAACCAGAAGTCCATCCTCGCCGTGCACCAGAAAATCCACACAGGCGAGAAGCCCTACGTCTGCCCCGAGTGTGGGAGAGCCTTCATCCGCAAGTCTAACCTCATTACCCACCAAAGAATCCACACCGGGGAGAAGCCGCACGCGTGCGGGCACTGCGGGAAGGCCTTCACCTCCAAGTCGCAGCTCCTGGTGCACCAGCCGGTCCACACCGGCGAGAAGCCCTACGCGTGCGCTGACTGTGGGAAGGCGTTCAGCGGCAGGTCCAACCTCAGTAAGCACCGGAAGACCCACGGCGGCGAGAAGCCCTACGTCTGTTCCGAGTGCGGGAAGCCCTTCAGGCAGAAGTCAGAGTTGCTAACGCATCACAGGGTCCACACCGGGGAGAAGCCGTACGCGTGCGGGGACTGCGGGAAGGCCTTCACCAAGAAGTCCCAGCTGCAGGTGCACCAGCGAGTCCACACCGGGGAGAAGCCGTACGTGTGTGCTGAGTGCGGGAAGGCCTTCACCGACCGGTCCAATCTGAATAAACACCAAACCACTCACGCCGGGGAGAAGCCTCACAAGTGCGTCGTCTGTGGGAAAGGCTTCATGCAGAAGTCAGTGCTCTGTGTGCATCAGAGTGTTCATGCTTGAGCACTGTGAGGGAAAAGCAACCTTACTGATGCCGTGTCTCACTGTAGCCACCGTCTCTTCCAAACAATGACGTGTGTATTATTGTAAACAAAAGTGCCAAGTGAGAGAGTCACGCAGCACAGCTCAGGAAAGGACCTCAGAGAAGGCGCTGACGGGGACTACGGGCCGCAGAGAAGCAGCAGCATCTGGCACAATGGAGGCTTTCTCGTGAAAAAACTACAGTGGAACAGTGACCAAGGTCTTCACAAGGAGGATCGTTAGCTCTTTGTTGCAGGATTCGCTGTGTGCGCTGTGTATTCAAACGCTGGGTTCTGTACCCGGAAGTCTGGTTGCGTTTGGACTTTGGCGTTGTGATTTCTATGAAGCATCTCCGATCTCAGTGCTGTGTGAGAATTGTCCTCCATCACCCGTGACTGGTTCATAAAGAGCTGAACAGGCAGCAGCTGAGCAGGAAAGTTACGGTGGGACTTCTGACACCAGGGAGGAGGTCTCAGGTGGGGGACCAGAGAGGGAGGGAGGGAGGGAGGGAGAGAGGAGGAGTCCCCATGAGGACACAGACTGTCACCATCAGGTTAGAATAGCTCTGTACCTGCCCAGCTGCGTAGCCTGAAGCTTTTAGTAAAATTATTAAGTCTCCATGTTGCCATCTGGTGTTGATGAAGTCCTGTTGGTGGTGTACGCCTACTGCCAACTAGCTGGTGGTGATAGAACATATGGCACATGGCAGTGGCCGTCTTCTCTTCCGTCAGTGTGCTGCAGAACACAGCACACCTGTGGCTGCGGCGTGTCACAGGCGATCCACACGTCACCTCAAGGCTCCTTTCTTTTGAGTTTCCTTTGCCCTCAGGAAGGCCTGAAGTAAAACATTTCAGATCCTCTGGGTCAAATTAAGTCTTGTGTCCCAATATTTCTACACTCGCTTGCCTTCCTTAATGATTTCCTAAGTCATAAGGACATCTCTGAGGGTGGGGGTTAGGGAGATGCCCGTGTGTGCACAGGCAGCGAGGGCAGCCGTGCTGTCAGCAGCCGCCATGCGGGACCCTCAGCTGGGGACGGTGCCTCACAGAACAACTCTTCTGAAATCACTTGGCTGTACAGTCGTCGCTTGAGTAGCGAGATGCTAAACTGGACTGAGTCCCCGGCTTGTGGAGGGGAGAAACACCAGTGAGCGTGGCAGCGGCTCTCGACCCTCCTCACGCCCTTTCCTACAGTTCCTCACATGGTGACCCCACGTTGCTGCTTCATAACCGCATTTTTGCTACTGTTATTCGTTGAACATAAGTAGTTTGGGAGCTAGAGGGCTGTCGGAGGGGTGTGACCACGGCTTGAGACTCCGCGGCTCACTGTGTCCCTTGTCCACCTTCGTGTCCACAGTGGCCTTCTCTCCCATGGTACTGAAACACACCAGTTGGGTTTCAGCTTTCCTTGTGGTGCCTCTGCAAAGAACGCCTCACGGGTGTCACATGTCACTCCCGGCCTGCTTGGCTTAAAATCCTAGCCACTGAGCCGGGTGGTCGCGGCACACGTCTGTAATCCCAGCACTCAGGGGGCAGAGGCAGGCCGGTCACTGTGACTTCGAGGCCAGCCTGGTCTATAGAGTAAGTTCCAGGACAGCCAGGGCTACACAGAGAAACCCTGTCTAGAAAAAAACAAACCCTAGCCCCTCCTTTGCTCTGTCTTCCGTAGCTCTCCCGCCTTGCATATTTCACGTTTTTGTCTGTTGCTCTGTCTAGAAAGTTTTCCCCATTTCCCATTATGAGTCAACCCTCATGCCTGGCGATGTGCATTGTGGGGTATTGGCCCTGCCTTGTCATGTCACATACCTCTGATCTTTTCTGTTTTACTGTGAGAGAACGTGAGCTTGCCTTGGGCTGGGCCCAAGGTGAAAGCAGTCTTGGGTGGCTTGACCCCCCAAGACTTTGTCACTACGAACTGATAAAGATCTTAGACTCAGAGAGAGGAACTGTCAGCCCAGGACAAAACACAGGCTCCGCACGGGGTAGTTGATTAGAGGAGGAAGCTGGGAGGCGGGGCTGAGAGAGCAGAGCTTCCTGCCCAGGGCTTGTGGTCAGAGGGTTTGGCGGCAGGCAGCGAGCTGGGTGCATTCCTCCAGGTTTGGTCCAGGGACGTGCGGCCTCTTCTGTCGGATGGAGGATCTGCTAGAACCCCAGGAGTCACGCCAGAGGGTTCGCCCCTCGGAACTGACACCCAGAAGGTGCCATTCTCGTTCTGCTTAATCTCCTCTCCCTCCTCCTCAGGGTAGTCAGGTTGTAAGGGAGGCCATGCCTTTAATAAATTGATAACAAAGTAGAATTATTAAGGAACCTGAGCCAACAAGCTATGTTCGAGGCCCTATTCTAAGTGCTTGTACATGTTGGAACATGGTATTTAGAAGAACTGTATGGCAAAAAAAAGTCTTACAAACGATTAAACTGAAGCAGGGTTATTCATACAAATATCAGAAAGAAAACCAATTGATAGGACCATGACAATGTTTACAGAGCCATTTCCTATACTAAAGAGCTTTCTGTATCACCACAACAGAATCACTGTATGTTTTAATTTGCTAAAATGTAACATGGCTGTAAACAAAAGGTTTTTCTATGGACTCTATCAGCGTTTCTGTTCTCCCATATAAATTCCCAGATGTTGAACTTCATTAGTCCCATGTTCACATTGGTGTGGGTGAGCTGGGGCCGCGGGCGAAGGCCTTCCCGCACTCCCCGCAGGGGTACGGCCGCTCGCCGGTGTGCACGCTCCGGTGCCGGGACAGGTGGGACGCCCGTCGGAAGGCTTTGCCGCACCGCGCACATTGGTACGGCTTCTCTGGAGAACAGTTCGCGCCTGGAAGATTCCTGCCGACTTGTTTGTCCCTCCGCTAACCTGTCCCTGACTTCCACATATCCTCCCGAATTGGCCTTAGGTGCACACCGTCAGTCCTCTCACTCACTTCCCATTGAGGCAATTCTGATTCCTTAGCGTGCTATTGTGAAGATAATTATTCAGACAAGGCAAGCCTGAAACACAACAGCAAATAATTTCAGAGAAATAGAGCATACCATGAAAACCCCCAAAAATTTAACATATATATAAGAAATAAGTACATATTAGCATTTTCCAAATACTGCTTACTATGTCCCACCATATAAATACTTAGCGTTCACAGCAAAATTTACTATATGGTTTTATGAAAATAATGTTTACCATTCTATGTTACTCTATACTCCTCCGCAGTCAAAAACCAACTAAAGATTTTGAAACTGCTATCCAAAATTAAAAAAAAAAAAAAATAACTTAATCATCAGACATGTTGACTCTTGCATAAGATGCGGGTGGCAGAGGCAGGTGGATCACTGTGAGTTCGAGGACAGCCTGGTCTACAAAGTGAGTCCAGGACAGGCAAGGCTACACAGAGAGACCCTGTCTCGAAAAAAAAAAAAAAAAAAAAAAAAGACTACCTGAGCTCAGAGAATAAAGAGAACTAACCTGGGACTGAAGAAGGGTGAGACTAAGAAAAATTTCAAAATTAGTGTTTCTTGGCAATGTTCTCTGTAGCTACCCTGGAACTCACTCTGTAGACCAGGCTGGCCTCAAACTCTCACGTAGATCCACCTAACTCTGCCTCCCAAACGCTGTGACTTGAAGGGGCCCACCACCATGCCTGACCTTCTTGTGTGTGTACGTGTTTTGTTTTTGTTTTCAGGATTTACTTTTATGTGTGTGTGTATGTTTGCCTGGCATGCGTGTAGTTGTGAGACTGGAGGTCCTTGTGCTGTGCTCACAGATCTCCTGGGAAACCAGGATGTTAGCCCAAAGGACCTCCCCGCTCTCTGCGTGAGACTGTAGCAGATTCTTCCCTGTTAAGTTAGTACAGGCGCATATATCTAGAGCCCATCTTCTTGGGAGAGCTGGTGTAATTATTGTCTCTGTGTATAGCAGGAGAAATATTTGCAAATCATCTTGTGTTTAAATACGCTGGCAAGAGAGGACTTGGCTGGCGTCAGGCTTCCCACGGTTTTATCCACTTTTCAAAAAAATATATATTTTATTAATTTACTCCTATTACATCTCAATTGTTAGCCCAGTTTTATCTCCTTTCCAGTCTCACTTTAAGGAGCGTCGCCTGCCTCCACCTGCAGGAGGCCCCTCACAGGTGCGACTCTGGTGCCCGCTGAGGCCGCACCGGAGCGTCAGGCCCTCCAGAGCCCGAGCTGCCACGGGGGAGGCTGGACCCAGGTCCTCTGGAAGAGCAGCAACACCGCCACGACCGAAGCCATCTTTCCTCCCCTCTGTGCCAGACAGGCTTCTCGGAGGAACAGAGCCCATAGAATGAGTCTCCATATACGGAGAGAGACGGGGGAGGTCTTAGGGCGGCTTCCGGGCCACGGTCCGGCTGGCCCAGCAGTGGCCGTCCACGGCCGTCCACCCTTCCACGGCCGTCCACCCTTCCACGGCCGTCCACCCTTCCACGGCCGTCCACCCTTCCACGGCCGTCCACCCTTCCACCCTTCCACGGCCATCCACCCTTCCACGGCCGTCCACCCTTCCACGGCCGTCCACCCTTCCACGGCCGTCCACCCTTCCACCCTTCCACGGCCGTCCACCCTTCCACGGCCGTCCACCCTTCCACGGCCGTCCACCCTTCCACTGCCGTCCACCCTTCCACGGCCGTCCACCCTTCCACCCTTCCACGGCCGTCCACCCTTCCACGGCCGTCCACCCTTCCACGGCCGTCCACCCTTCCACCCTTCCACGGCCGTCCACCCTTCCACGGCCGTCCACCCTTCCACCCTTCCACGGCCGTCCACCCTTCCACGGCCGTCCACCCTTCCACGGCCGTCCACCCTTCCACGGCCGTCCACCCGTGGACAGCCCTTGACTCCCGGCCCAGAGCGTCCCGGCTTTGGGAGGAACAGGGCCCTCCGCTGGGTTCTGGAGAACCCCGCCCAGCCCTTCTGCCTGCCGCCATCCCATGTTTCCATCAGGCCAGCTGCTTCAGGATGGCGAGACACATGGCACACGGCCAGTGGACCCCACGACCACGGGCCACGGTCACACTCCTCTGGCTGCCGAGTGGGTCCCTTGGTCACTAGCAGGACCGTCAGGGACACCGTGACGAGGGACAAGGCGGGCTGTAAGCGCGGACGGATGTCTGGAGTGGATGGAGCAACTGTCAATAAAGCGCTGTTTAGCCAATCGGCTGGGCAGAACGACAGGAAGTGGAGGGCGGGACTTCGTGGCGGAGGGGGCGGGGCCAAGAGTGACAGTGGAGAGGGAGAAGACGGTTTACAGTTGACAAGGATTGGGGAGGGAGATGGCCCCAAGGATCCCAGTGGCTAGTGCTTGCGATATATGTATGTTATGAGGTTTAGAGTAGCTTTGTTTAGTTTACAAGTAGATTTGTGTCGGTTTAGGTTCTGCCCGGCTTTGTAGTACATTTCGGTCTCTCTGTCACAGTCAGTGGCTTTGTAGGCTGAACCAATGCAAGTTTCTGTAAGATGTGATTCTACAGGAGGCGGTTTGGGGAGAAGCATCACACGCAGCCTTCTTGTTCGGAACATTCTGTCGTTGTCTTTCTTCTCTTGACCTACTTTTTTTTTTTTTTAAAGATTTGTTTATTTATTATGTATACAGTGCATATATTAGGTCACATTATAGATGGTTGTGAACCACCATGTGGTTGCTGGGAATTGAACTCAGAACCTCTGGAAGGGCAGTCTGTGTTCTGAACCGCTGAGCCATCTCTCCAGCCCTTGACCTACTTTCTTATCAAACCTCTCCAGACGTGACTCTGATGCTAGGAAACGCCCTAACTTGGGACTGCAGCCAGGGACCGACGGTTCAGGCCCGGAAGTTTACCACTGAGTTCCACTCCACTTCTTAATACAAACATGGCTAAAGATTAATCATAGCTTATAGTATGACTTACAGATAAAGTGTTTAAGAAAGCTCCAGATGGGCCGGGCGTGGTGGCGCACGCCTTTAATCCCAGCACTCGGGAGGCAGAGGCAGGCGGGTCGCTGTGAGTTCGAGGCCAGCCTGGTCTACAAAGCGAGTCCAGGACAGCCAACGCTACACAGAGAAACCCTGTCTCGAAAAACCAAAAAACAAAAGAGAGAGAAAAAAGAAAGTTCCAGATAGTGACGAGATGAGCTAAGGGAAAAAAACTGTCTTGACACACAGGTGTTTGACATAATGAGAGAACACTGACCTTTGAAAAAAAGGGCACTTGCCTACTGATACCAAGCTAATGACTTAAGAATGATGTCTCAAGATTGATGACAACAACTCTGCATCTTGTATTTTGAATTGTATGAAAAAAAAATGTAACCAGGCTCTCCACGGGCAAGGGTGGTCGCCTTGGGCTGTGCGGTGTCATTTGTCACAAAGACTCCACTAAGGGCGTCGTGGCAAGGCTGGGCTTTTTGTGGGGACTTGGTATTGTTTGGCTGTTCATCACTCCACTTCGAGACGCTCCTAGAGAGAACTGCTCCAGGGAAGGCTTCAAGGTTTTGGCTGAGTCTTCAGGTTCCGGTTGCTCCAGGTTCCAGCAGCAACTGGGTGGGATTGCTCGTCTGCTGAAATCCTGCTGACTACACCAGGAGAATCGTTCCTAGGAACTGACACCCAGGTGTCATTCCTGTTTTCCTTAATCTCCTTTCCTTCTTATTTAGGGTAGTCGGGCTATAAGGGAGGTACGCTCCTTCAATAAGTTCATAATAAAGTAAGATTGTTAAGGTAATTGAGCCTACAGAAGTCACCTTCTGGTGAGATTTGCATTGAACTCATCCATCTGGTCGGCAGCATCTCCAAACCCTGAGGACCCACAACAAAGCTCTTCAAATATGCTGCTGCCCTGTCATAGGATTAGTGAAGGGCGTGTCCTTCTCAACACGGAGGACTGGGCTTTACACAGCAGACCCACTCTAGCATTGCGGTTCCCTGAACCTTAAAAATCCCTTGACCAATCCTAACTCAAGGGCTACTCAGGCATCTCCGACTGACTTCCACAAATGCTTCAGCGAGTCATTCCATTTTTTTTTTTTTTTTTTTTTTTTTTTTTGGTCGGGTCCCAGCCCGCGGGAAAAATCGAGTCAGGGTTCACCTGAAAGAGGGAGTGGGGATTGAAAGTAGGATACAGAGACGCGAGAAATAACGAATCAAGTCAGGACATTTCTGATCAAGATTCACTTTATTGCCAACTCGCAGGAACATATATAGGGCAAGGTCAATAGGATTTATTCTAATCTCACTCACCCTAGCCCCCGGGCAAGAATGCAATAGCCTAAATCGCTCCCTGTAGAACTTCCTAGTTCTCTGAGTAGTTCCTTGTAAGAAATTCCTAGATCCTCTGGGTGGGTCCAAGTTGAGACTTCCCTACTTCTTTCAAAGGTAAATAGTCCAAGGATAGCCTAGAACACAAGACCTCGTGGTGAGGTAAAGGTCAGCAAGTCGAAGGTCACAGCATACAGCCTAAGCACAGGATTTCTGACATGGCAGAATTAGGCACGGGTCCCCACATTTTTTGACTGTGCAAGTTTCCATATTAAACCAAGAATCTTCGCTCCCAGGGCCCATAGCAATAAACTCAGCCTGATGATCCAGGTTTGCGTGCCTTCTACCGTCATCCCATACCCTTTCAATCCAGTCCCACATGCCCTCTAGCCCCCTACTTGAATGAGCCAGCAAACTCACCAAGCTCCTTCGCAGTGCAGCACGCCCCCTCGTGGACTAGGCTTTCCACCTCCCCTTCCACCAGCCTGCTTTGCCTCACATCTGGTTATTGGTCTAGAGGTGGCAGTTGGTGGGGCCGGAGGGACATCAGTATTATCTTGCCTGACTTCTGCTTAGGGAAAGACCCTGAAAGTTTAGCAGGTTAATGAAGGGTTAATTTCCTCAGTCAAAGGTGGGAAAAGTGATGTTGGGGTGGGGATTGAGGGGCCCCGGGGGTCTTGGGGGCCCAGGGGGATAGAGTACATCTTCTGCTGAGGGTGGAGAGGATACTTCCTCAGGTGAGATACAGCTTTGAGAATCCGAGGCTTTAAAGTTCTGTTTCAATAGAGCCCTGCCAAGCATCGCCATCCCAAGTTACAGGACCTCTCCTCCCCTGACCTGTGTCCCTCTCCTCAGACCACCCTCCAAACCTTAGCTCCGCCTACCTCACCTTTGCCCTGCCCAGGTGTAGGCGTTTATCCAGCCAATCGGGGATCATTTGGAGGCAAGGTTATTTTTGGGTACGTGACATTATAAAAGATAGCAAGCAAGCAGACCCTTGGGGAGAAAAATAATAATCAAACACAAAACAGCAGATCACGCTGTGACAGGTGTTGGCATACCGGCAAGCCTGTTATAAATACTTAAAAAGAAAAAAAAAATCCATATTAGTCAGGGGTCTCTAGAGTAACAGAACTTATAGAATGAAACCCCCTCTATTATTTATTTATTTATTTTCAGACAGGGTCTCTCTGTGTAGCCTTGGCTGTTCTGGACTCACTTTGTAGACCAGGCTGGCCTTGAACTCAGAGATTCCCCCTGCCGTTGTCTCCCGAGTGCTGGGATTACAGGCGTGCGCCACCACACCACACCACACCCGGCTGTGGAATGAATCTATTTATCAGGGGACTTATTAGAATGACAAACAGGATGCCCCCCAGCAAATCCGACAGTGGCTGGCTGAGAATGGAAAGTCCAAGAATCTAGAAGTTGATCAGCCCACAACGTTGAGTGTCTCAGCTGGTCTTCAGGATATTCTGGGATCGCTTCTCCCCCCAAAAACAAACTCTATGAATTGAGATGTGACAAAGGACTGTAAACATATGAGATAAGAAAATTCAAACCTGTGAAATCTCTACAAATCTAACTAAGGAACAATGCCTTCCCTGCTTCAACCAGTCTAAGGTCATTGGTTTGTCGGCCTAAGGAAATTTCATACAGATAGAGAAAAAAAATCAACAGCCAAAACAAATATTTAAGGATTTTATTTACATTCTTTATTACTTTTATTAAGTTCAAACTTGTGACTATGAAAGGTTTTTTTAAAAACCTATCTTTTTTTATTTTTGACAATGAAAATCTCTCTCCTCTCTCTACTGCACTCTATCTCTTGCTCCATGCAAATGGCTCTTAAAGAGATTCTCAAATTTTACATTTTTTCCACTCTGGTTCATTCTTCGATTCTTCATCATCAGATTCCACTTGGGCAAAGATGGTTTTGGGCTGAGTTTTGGAATACACCGGCGAGACCCAATATGGGTCATCTTCTGATGCTTTAGCAGGGCGCAAGATGGCTTCCCGGGGGGTTACTGTCATCAGTCTTGTCCAAAGCAATGTTTTTCACAATGTAGGATGACAGGGTGCCCCCGTGGGTTCCAACTCGGCCACCACGACCTGGGCCTGCTACAGGAGGTTCTGGTTTGTGTGACTTCAGGGGGTCCAGTCTGTCCTTCTCCAGCTGCTTCCTGGTACTTCGTTGGCGGGGCTCACGGAGCATGGGCAAGGCATGAGGCGTGATGACGTAGTCCTGGGTTAGTGTCTCAGCTTGTTTCGCCTTCCTCTGGGTTTTAACCACACATAATTTTGCTCCCCTCTGGCTCTTGCTGGGGTCGAAATACACTTTTGACAATCCATTTCCAGTTCCAACCATGATCTGGCAACGGACGACACTGGCATCTGTGATGTCCATCTCACACACCCTTTGGAAAGTCCTTCGCTCAAAGAAAACCAGTTTGCCATGGCCACATTCCCTTTGAACAGAGGTGCCGGTGACGATGAGTTTATCATCAGGACTGAAACAGCAGTCGGTCATCGGGAACAAGGTGGGAAGGTCTGAGGCTGAAAACAACGGCTTATTAGATTGTCGGATGTCCCATAATTTTAATGTGTCATCACCTCCACGAGAGGCAAGGACATTACCATCATAGGAAAAAGCCACACAAGAAGTGTCTGTGCCAGGGTCATGAGCCTGCTTATAGTGGAACTTGGGCTGAACTGTCAAGTTTCGATCCCGGATCTGTATGCTTCCGTTCTGGCAGGCAGCTGCCACAAGGTTCCCGTCCCTACTGTAGGTGCAGGTGCTGGGAATGACCTTTTTACCTTGCATCGTCCGTGGTTTAAAAACACTTTTTTGCTGCTTTGGATTTTCAACTTCCCAGAGCCTCACAGTCACATCGTTTGAGCAAGTCATAAATTCCCCCTTTTTTTGGGGGGGATGCCATGAGCCAGTATGAAGCGTGACTGTATGGCCCTTGGCGTGGACCATGTCCACAATGTGCCGGTCGCCCTTCACACTCTCCAGTACTTCAACGCCATCTCTGTCCATCACCTTGGCCTGCGAGCTTCCAGAAACAACAAGGATCGTGTCTGTGCTACAACGACTTAATCTGGTGGCACTAACAAGGCTGAAGAGGTCGAAATGCCTTGAAAGAGGCATCCATTCCAGCAAAATCCCAAAATTTAACATGGCAGTCATAGCCTCCAGTGACCAAATGGGCTCCTGAGGGGTCCAAGCCCAGAGCAGAGACCGCTTTAGTGCCATGCTTCAGTGTTACCTCATGCGAATTGGGAATCCTTTGGACAGAGTTGTCTTCTTCTTCATCCTCTAAATCATCGTCGTCATCTTCCTCGTCACACAGAGGCGCAGGGAAAGGGCCAAGGATATCTTCATCCACAGTATTAACTGGTCCCCCGACCATTTTAGGGGGTAAAGGAGGGCCAGCTCATCAGAGCTGTCTTCACCGTCACTGCTGCTCGTGTCCCTGCGCCGCGGCTTCGGGAGATCTCTGACTGTGCCCGAGCTTGGTGGTGTTGCTGTGGCGTCACTGTCTTCAAGCTGTTTTCTTAACTCTTTCTCTCTGTTCATTTCTTCCTCTTTTTCTCTTGCTTCGAGTGTTTTCCGGCTCCTTTCCACGGCTGTCCTCCGAGTTTGCTCAAACATGGCCTCCAAGTCAAAGGTGCGAGCTTTCTTCCCGACCCCCGTGAAGCCCATGGTGAGCGCCAGCTGAGGGTCGGGTCCCACCGCGCCTGCATCTGCCACTCCGTGGGGCCCCGAGAGCTCCATGGTGGCCTGAGCCCGCAGCCTCCCGCAGGACAAGCAGGGAGACAGCGCGAGCCTCCCGGCAAGCCCAGCCGCAAGTGTTGGCGTTCAGCTTTGAGATGATACTTGAATTAAAATCTAGGGCTGGAAATGTTCTCTCACAGATAGCTTGCCACGTCCCTAATCTTCTAGTGTAAGCAAGAAGAAATGATCCGGGCATGGTGGCGCACGCCTTTAATCCCAGCACTAGGGAGGCAGAGGCAGGAGGATCGCTGTGAGTTCGAGGCCAGCCTGGTCTACAAAGTGAGTCCAGGACAGCCAAGGCTACACAGAGAGACCCTGTCTAAAAAACAAACAAATTAAAAGTTGTGGTGAGAATTCTGGAATTTTAATTTCTTTAAGCTGGGTGTGTGTGTTGAGAAACCTTGACTCAAAAAACAAACAAACAAACACCCAAACACACATGAGTATGTTTTCGTTTTAATCCTGGTGTGGGCATCCGGGGCTGCTTAGAAGCAGCAGCTGACTCTGATTTGCCTTGAGCTCTAGCAGAGCTGTGTTTCGCCAGCTGTAGACAGTTTCTGCGATTGGATGATTTGGAATTTTTCAGAGGGTATTTGAATGCTAGAGCCCCAATATGTGGGTGGTTGTTAGTCATTCAGAGGGGTTGGTTGCAGTTTGTTACTTGTGCTCAAAGAAGTAACAAAATGAAAAGTTAGATTTGGATGTCTCTGTCTCTCTTTCCCTTTCCCCTCCGCTTTCTCTCTCTCCTATCTAGTGATGGGGGTTGAAGCCAGGAAGATAAAAGGTAAGAAAAAAAAAATCGAACCCACAAAGTAGTAAAGACCAGCCACAAGCAAAGAAGAAAGAAATTAGATTCGGAGATCTCTCTCTCCCCTCTCTCCTTCTTCTTCTAGCTAGTGATAAGGGGTAAGCTGAGGCAGAGAGAAGGAATAAAGAGTGGTAAAAATGGTGCCCCGTTTTTCCCCCAGAACACCCCATTCCCAGGGAGGACCCTTTACAGGCCATGATAAAAAACAAAACAAAACCCTGACCCTAGCAGCATAAGCAGTGGGGGTGGCTCCTGTTGGAGGGGACCCTAAAACTTGGTTACTGAGCTGAGTTTGAGGTTAGATCCCTGACAATGAGGACCTCACAGAGGACATTTGGCAGGGCACATCAGCTCTGAGCATCTGGGATTGGGGACAGGGCCACACACCCGCAGCTACAGCCCTGGCCTCTCACTTATAGGAGGGCCCCTCCTTGCTGTTCTGGAAAAGGGAGCTGGTCTGTGTTGGGGATGTTACTTTTCTGTTTTCTGGTTGTTCCCCCATCTCTGCCTTGCCCCCACACCCTTTGTGGTCTGTGATGTCACAAATTGAAGATCATGGTTTCCCAGCTGGGGGCAGGCTCAAGTGGGAACCTCAGCTAGGCAGGCAGTGGGTGAGCCTTTTAAATCTCGTCCCCATTTTAAGTGAGCCACGGGCCACCCTGCCACCTCCCTCTCCCCAAGAGTGGTGGTTTATTTTTCAAGGAAAATAAAGCTATTTTTACCAAAGGGGGGGGCAGGGGGAAGAACCTACAAAGTAGCAGAGACAAGCTCCAGCAGGCTGTGGGCTAAGGAGACTCACAGGGCTCAGTGCCGGGAGGGCGGCACCACCAAATGTGTCTCCGGACTCCTCTTAGGTTTGAGTTCATCTGAAATTTTGTTGCAATTCTTTATTAGTACGTTAGTTTTTTGTTTGGTTGGTTGGCTTTTGTTTTCTGGACAGGGTTTCTCTGCGTAGCCCTGGCTGTCCTGGACTCACTTTGTAGACCAGGCTGGCCTCAAACTCACAACGATCCACCTGCCTCTGCCTCCCTAGTGCTGGGATTAAAGGCGTGCGCCACCACGCCCGGCACTAGTACCTCCGTTGTTTTGTTTTTGTTTGTTGCCACATGTCCTAAAGGCCCTTTCTTATTTTCATAGCCTACATACAAAGTCAATTTTTCTTTAAAATTATATTATATATTTATTATATATACATATTATGTTTATTATACATACAGTACTCGACCTGCATGTGTGTTAAAGAGCACACCAGATCTCGTTATAGATGGTTGTGAGCCACCATGTGGTTTCTGGGAATTGAACTCAGGACCTCTGGAAGAGCAGCCAATGCTCTTAACCTCTGAGCCGTCTCTCCGGCCTCAAGTTCAGTTCTTTATAGATATTTACTTTTTCCAAACTTTACTGCACATTGAAGTTTATTTTCACTTTTTCAATCTTATTTTTTTTTTGATTGTCTTATGTATGTGGGTATTTTGCCTGAATGTCTGTCTGTGAACCACATCCGTGCAAGGCCCACTAAAGTCAGAAGTGAACATTGGAGTCCGTGGAGCTGGAGGGAGAAACAGCTGGGAGCTGCCATGTGGGTCCTGGGAAGAGGACCTGGGAGCTTTGGGAGAGCAGCCGGTGCTCTTAGCCCTAAGCTAACTTGCCATCCCTGTGTTTTGTTTTGTTTTGTTGAATTAAATTTTAGTTTCAGTTTAAAGAATTCAGGATTGGATTTTACATGAGCCTTTTCACTTGCTATGTAAACGAAGTTTTCATAAATTGTTCTAGCAGTTTTTTAAAGAAACAGTCATTAGAAAAGTAACTAAGATAAGCAGTGATTAGAGTAATGACTCACTTTCACAGGTAACTTGCAGATATAGACTAATACATATTAAAAATATCATTAATGTGCCTTGGAGAGACGGCTCAGAGGTTAAGAGCACTGGCTGCTTTTCCAGAGGTCCTGAGTTCAGTTCCCAGCAACCACATGGTGGCTCACAACCATCTGTAATGTGATCTGATGCCCTCTTCTGGCCTGCAGGTGTATGTGGATAGAGCACTGTATACATAAAATGAATTTTTAAAAAAATCATTGATGACTCTTAGGAGAAAACACAGAATTATAGTGCAATTGTGCCTGTTTTCAGATAGGCTTGAGTCCATCCAAATTTCTCAGTAGAACGTACACACATAAGTGTCTACAGCAAGCACACAAACATAATTTTGCTCAGTATTTTTGTTTCTGTTGTTCTACAGTGGGGACGAACAGTAAGAACAGTATTCTTGCTTTCTGCGCGACTTTACACTGAGTGAGGTGGGATGAGGCCAGAGAGAAGCAGCTGAGGAGGTTGGAGAGTTATGGGGAGTCGATGGGCCCTGGCAAAAACAACTAATAACATGTATGTCAGTTAAAGTTGTCTTCATCACTTTTCTATCGCTGTGAGGAGGCACTGTGACAATGCAGCCTATCAAAGGAAGCATTTAACTGGGGGGCTTGCTTATGGTTTCAGGGGGAAAGTGAGTTTACATCTGATCCACAAAGAGACAGACAGACACAGACATGATACAGACAGACACACAGACAGAAGATAGACAGACAGACAGACACACCAACACACGGAGAGAGAGAGTAGGGAGAGAAAGAGGTGGGGCCTGGAGACCAGCACACCTCCTCTGTCCAGGAATTTTGATCCAGCAACATGGCCGCTCTGGGTCAGCGCGGTGGAGCTGAGTTTGTCTGGCATTTTGTGGCAGTTGAGTGTGTCCAGGTCATGAGGCAGTTGAAGCCAGCAATTGAGAACCAATTGCCAAAGTTAGTTCGAGGGCAAGCAGAGCAATTCAGTGAGAAACGAGCCAGTCAGCTGGGAGAGGAGTTTGTGCCAGAACAGGTGAGTTGAACCAGAGAGTCAGAATTCGGAAAGAACTAGAAAGGGTGAGCTTATTCAGCAGTAAGTATCAGAAACTGAAAACATCCTAGGCCTAGGTTAGATGTACAGAGGCTAGAAGCTTCCAGGACTAGGCCTAGGTTAGCAGGAGGCAGTGAGCTTTCCAGACAAAATAGAGCCAGGAGAAGCAACGTTTCTTTTCCCCTTACATGTTTAAATGTTTTGTCCCCAGTTAGTGGGACAATTTGGGAAGGATTAGAAGCTGTGGCCTTAAAAAAAAAAAAAAAAGAAGCTGTGGCCTTGTTGGAAGAGGTGTGTCAGTGGGGGTGGGCCTTGAGATTTCCGAAGCCCATGCCACGCCCAGTGTCTGTCTGTCTGTCTCTACCTGCTGCTTTCAGATTAGGATGTAAAAGCCAGGTGTGGTGGGGCACACCTTTAATCCGGCACTCGGGAGGCAGAGGCAGGCGGGTCTCTGTGCGTTCAAGGCCAGCCTGGTTTATAAACCGAGTCTGGGACAGCCAAGGCTACACAGAGAGACTGTAAAGGCCTCGGCTACTGCTCCCTTCCTGGGCCTGTCTGCTTCCTGCCACGCAAGGCCCTAGTTAAGTGCTTCCTTTTAAGAGTTGTTTGGTCTTTCTTGATCATGGTGTCTCCTCATGGGCAGAATAATAGTTATTAAGACAAACTTCAAACAAGCCCTGACCTCTCACAATGCCTTCCCTGTAGCTCAGCTTTCTCAAGACCTGTGCTTGTGTTGCTGGTGACAGAATCCAGAAGAGAACCGGTCAACTCTGGACAATTGGAGCCATGGCTCAGGTAGGTAGAATTGTCTTCCGAGACAGCATATGTGTTTTTTTGTTTTTGTTTTTTGTTTGTTTGTTTTTTGGGACAGGGTTTCTCTGTGTACCTTGGCTGTTCTGGACCAGACTGGCCTCGAACTCACAGCGATCCTCCTGCCTCTGCCTGCCGAGTGCTCTTGTCCCTAAGCCGCGTACCTGAGGCTGTTGAGGCTGGAAAGGGGTGGGGAAGAGTCTGGTGCTGGCGTCTGTTGTGTTTCCGTTCTAATCTTCTGACAAAGCATCCATGGCTGGGAAATTCCTTTCTGTGAAGGGAGCCCTGGCGTCTCATTTCCAAACCTGAGCACACAAGGTGGAATCGTGGAACGCCGTATAAGAAAGGTGGTTTTTTGTTTTTTTGCTTTTTGTTTTCAAGACAGGGTCTCTCTGTGTAGCCTTGGCTGTCCTAGACCAGGCTTGTAGACCAGGCTGGCCTCCAGCTCACTGAGAACCACCTGCCTCCACATCCCCAGTGCTGGCATTAAAGGCACGTGCGCCACGACTGCCCGGCTGGTGGATGATCTCTTTGACGTGCCCTGATGAGCATCTCTTTTTTAGATTAGGGAACTTTTCTTCTATGTTGAAAGTATTTTCTTTGCTTTTGGCCTGAGTCACCATCTTCCTTTGTCCCTGTTATTAGAGTTGGACTTTTCTGCTGTCCCAGGTTTCCTTCACGTTTTTGTGCCAGGATATTTTAGATTTAACATTTTCTTTGATCGATGTTCATTTCTCCTCTTCTGTCTTCGGTGCCTGCGATTCTATCTTCCATCTCTCAGAATCTGTTGGTGAAGGTTGCCTCTGAGGTTTCTATTTGAGTTCCTAAATTGTTAGTTTTTAGATTTCCCTGGTTGGGTTTTCTTTATTGATTCTATTTCTGCCTTCAGGTCTTAAATACTTTTACTCACTTCTTTTTGTTTGTTTGTTTGTTTGTTTGTTTTCAAGACAGGGTTTCTCTGTGTAGCCCTGGCTGTCTTGGACTCATTTGTAGACCAGGCTGGCCTCGAACTCACAGTGATCCTCCTGCCTCTGTCTACCGAGTGCTGGGATTAAAGGCGTGCGCCACCACACCCAGCCTTTTATTTCTTTCTTTCCACTGTTTGTGTTAGATGTCTTTTCTTTTTTTGGTTTTGCTTTTTGAGACAGCATTTCTCTATGTATCCCTGACTGGCCTCCAACTCACAGAGATCTGCCTGTTTCTGGTGTCCTGGTAGGTGTGGCCACTGGGATTCTGGGTAAAATGTGTCTCTCTGGTAGTGTGAGCTGCCACTTAGGGATAGGACAGGCTGGAGGGGGGCTGGCAAGGCCCACAGGAGGGGGGAGAGTGGGGTGTTCCACCAAGATCTGCTTAGTCCCCTGGGAATGGGGAGCAGAAGGGGCTGCTGCAGAGCTGGGGGTGGATTTGAAGGAGCAGAAGGAGGGAAGATTGTGCAGTCACTGCCTGCTCCCCTGGTAGAAACGGCTGGAAAATCCAACCAACAGTAGTCCACTCAAAAAAAGAAAAAAGAGCCGGGCGTGGTGGCGCACGCCTTTAAACCCAGCACTTGGGAGGCAGAGGCAGGCGGATCGCTGTGAGTTCGAGGCCAGCCTGGTCTACAAAGCGAGTCCAGGACAGCCAGGGCTACACAGAGAAACCCTGTCTTGGAAAACAAACAAACAAAAAAAAAAAAAAAAAGAAAGAAAGAAAGAAAGAAAAAAGAAAATCACTGTTGTTGATTCCAGCTGGTTCAGTTTCTGCACAGCGTCAGCGTGATTGCTCTATGTGTGTTTTACGTGGGCTACGCACTAATTCATTTACTTTTACTGAGACAGGTACTTCACTGAGTAGCCTTGCCTGGCCTGAACTGAGCATGCGGACCAAGCAGGCCTGGAACCCAGCTCTCCTCAGCCTGCAGGGCTGGCGCGCTGGGTGCCTGTGCGCAGGTTCCTTCCCACGGGTGTCCCGCAGCACCGCGCGCGCTCCGGGCTCCCTCAGGGCTCCCCAGTGCTCTCTTTCCTCCCGCCGGAGCCGGGTTGTTTAAATCCACCTCCCGTGTTTGTCCCTCTAGGGGCTGATGACGTTCAGAGACGTGGCTGTGGACTTCTCTGAGGAGGAGTGGCAGTGCCTGACCCCGGAGCAGCGGAATCTGTACCGAGACGTGATGCTGGAGAGTTACAGCCACCTGGTGGCAGTCGGTGAGGCTCCCAGCTGTCCCTGGACTGTCCCTCGGTGCTAACGGGGCTTTGTTAAAGCGCAGAGGAGTCTCTCTGAAGACCCTTTGTGCTTTGTAGTTAGCAGTCGCCACCCACCACCCCCATCTTCCTCGCCCCTCAGCAGTATGGGTTGGCTTTCACTTGTCGCGCTTACTGTTGGTCTCTGAGTAGCCGAGGGACCGACCAGATGATAAACGGGGAGTTCTTTCCTCTGGGCTCAGTTCCTTTAAAAAAATAAAAATAGCCGGGCGTGGTGGCGCACGCCTTTAATCCCAGCACTCGGGAGGCAGAGGCAGGCGGATCGCTGTGAGTTCGAGGACAGCCTGGTCTACAAAGCGAGTCCATGATGGCCAAGGCTACACAGAGAAACCCTGTCTCGAAAAACCAAAAAAAAAAAAAAAAAATAAAATAAAATAAAATAAAATAAAAATAAAAATAAAATAATATAATATATATATTATTATATATATTATATATAATATATATTCCGGGCAGGACTTTACGTTCACCAGCCACGTCTGTTCTCCTTTATCGAAAAAAGACCAGAGCCCTGGATGACACTGAGGAATGAGACCAGCCGGCTTCCTCCAGGTGAGTGCCGGCTAAGGCGGAGCGGGACAGTCATCAGAGATGACACTGCCCCGGGCAGGGCTGCTGCTGCTGCTGCTGCTGCGCAAACCGCCAGGGCCTGTCTCCCGAGGCGGCGGCTTCTCAGCTGGGGTTCCCTCCTCTCATGGACATAAAGTTAGCCGGCGCAATAGCCTAGTTTCTTAGTGGACAATAATACTATGGAAATAACTCTTCACTGGCCAGAGGCCTGTGGCTGAGCTGTGACACGCAGAGCAGATGCCACCCCATTTACGTGCTCTGTGTGTTGTCACATTACAGAGAGGTGGCGCTGCCTCCTGCGTCTGCTGGTCACTCTCTGTGGCTGGATTCATCAGGTCCCTTCCTCTTTCTCCCGATAATTCTCACTCAGACATTTACAAGCGTCTTCGTTCTCTTAGGAAATTGTGAGCCCCCTCCATTTTACGCACTTCTTGGGTTTTTTTTTTTTTTTTTTTTTTTTTTTTTGGTTTTTCGAGACAGGGTTTCTCTGTGTAGCCTTGGCCATCCTGGACTCACTTTGTAGACCAGGCTGGCCTCGAACTCACAGTGATCCACCTGCCTCTGCCTCCGAGTGCTGGGATTAAAGGCGTGCGCCACCACGCCCGGCCTTTACGCACTTCTTTATGGATTTTAAAAATTATTTAAAACGTGTGTGTGTTTGCCTGAATGTATGTATGTATATCACAAGGATGCAGTGCCTGAGGAGGCCAACAGAGGGCAGCAGACTCCCTCGGAACTGGTGCCCCCAGTGGTCGTGAGCTGCCTTGTGGGTGCTGGACCCCAAACCCAGGTCCTCTGTCAGACAGACAGCGCTCTTCTCCACTGAGCCAACTCCCTAGCCCCCCTTGTTAATTTCTTTTTTCTTTTTTGGTTTTTCGAGACAGGGTCTCTCTGTGTAGCCTTGGGTGTCCTGGACCCGCTTTGTGTACCAGGCTGTCCTCGAACTCACAGCGATCCCCCTGCCTCTGCCTCCCGAGTCCTGGGATTAAAGGCGTGCGCCACCACGCCCGGCTCCCCCTTGTTAATTTCTTAGGATCCTCGTTCTCCTTCGGTTTTCTCTGTTCACTTGATTAATTCTTTTTTTTTTTTTTAAACATTTTTTTTGTCTCCCCCCCCCCCCCCAGAGCTGAGGATTGAACCCAGGGCCTTGTGCTTGCTAGGCAAGCGCTCT
The DNA here is from genome assembly GCF_903995435.1 of Acomys russatus. Lineage (NCBI taxonomy): Eukaryota > Metazoa > Chordata > Mammalia > Rodentia > Muridae > Acomys > Acomys russatus. Next base: position 19,092,522 of record NC_067155.1, read on the forward strand.
ACCACTGAGCTAAATCCCCAACCTTGATTGATTCTGTTAACTTCAGCCTATCGTATACTGTGAAGTTCTTTGCCGTCCTGTGGGACTGGAGCAGAGCCTGAACTTGCGTGTAAAGGGCTCCACGTTAAAAAGCGGCATCACTGGGCCGCATATTCATACTTTTGCCCGTTTGTTTTTCTTTTCTTTTCTGAGACAGGGTCTCTCTGTGTAGCCTTGGCTGTCCAGTCCTGGACTCGCTTTGTAGACCAGGCTGGCCTCGAACTCACAGTGATCCACCTGCGTCTGCCTCCCGAGTGCTGGGATTACAGGCGTGCGCCACCACCGCCCAGCTATAATTTTGCCATTATTGATCTCTTTTGCATTATAGTCTAAGATTTACTTATTGATATTGGATGCTTTATCTGTTTTTGGATAAACAATATGTATTTTGCTTTCAAACATAGATTTCAGTTCTAAGAACAAGAAGTCATTGGGAAAACCTAGCACGTATAAAGACCTCTTTAGAAAACACAGTCGTAAAGATTTATGTTTTGGAGTTGACCAGGGATTTGAAAATCAGTTTCAAACACATCAAAACCAACGATACTTCAAGCAGGTGAAACTCACCTCTGAAAAAATGCCCACTGTGAACCAAGGTGTAGTTTGCAATCACCAGAAACCTAATACAGGAGAGAAAGTGACTGTGTTGAAGTGTGAAGCCCTTAGCGCTGGACCAGACCGCACCCTGCCTCAGCTCGCTCGCCCTGGTAACACATCCCATGGAGACAGGGAATGCGGGGAGGCCTCTCCTCCTGAGTCCGCTCGCGCTCACTTCCCTCGAGCTCACCCAAGTAAGAAAACCCATCCAGGGAAGAAATCTGGAGAACCATTTGGCCTGCATTCCAGAACATCTGGTCTTGGGCGAATTCACACCGGTGGGACGTCTTACCACTGTAAGGAGTGTGGGAAAGCCTTTACTCTGAAATCGAACTTGGCTCGCCATCACAGAGTTCACACCGGGGAGCGGCCATATGCGTGCGATGAGTGTGGAAAAGCCTTTACCCAGCGGACGCATCTTACCTCTCATCAGAAAACTCATGTTGGAAAAAAAGCTTACGTGTGTGGAGTCTGTGGAAAGGCGTTCAAACGCAGCACAAGCCTGGCTAGTCATCAGACTATGCACTGTCGCGTTCACGCCGGCAAGAAGCGGTATGAATGTGCAGACTGTGGCAAGGCTTTTAGTTGGCACTCAAACCTTATTCGTCATAGGAAAGCTCACGCTGGAGAGAAACTTTTCAAATGTAAGGAATGTGGGGAGCATTTTACATTTTATTCACAACTTAGTGTACATAGACGAATTCACACTAATGAGAAGTCTTACCACTGTAAGGAGTGTGGGAAATCCTTTACTTTGAGATCGAACTTGGCTCGCCATCACAGAGTTCACACCGGGGAGCGGCCATATGCGTGCGATGAGTGTGGAAAAGCCTTTACCCAGCGAACACATCTTACCTCTCATGAGAAAACTCACACTGGAGAAAAAGCTTATATGTGTGGAGTCTGTGGAAAGGCGTTCAAACGCAGCACAAGCCTGGCTAGTCATCAGACTATGCACTGTCGTGCTAACGCCGGCAAGAAGCGGTATGAATGTGCAGACTGTGGCAAGGCTTTTAGTTGGCACTCAAACCTTATTCGTCATAAGAAAGCTCACGCTGGAGAGAAACCTTTTAAGTGCAAGGAATGTGGGGAGCATTTTACACTTTATTCACAACTTAGTGTACATAGACGATTTCACACTGGTGAGAAATCTTACCACTGTAAGGAGTGTGGGAAATCCTTTACTTTGAGATCGAACTTGGCTCGCCATCACAGAGTTCACACCGGGGAGCGGCCATATGCGTGCAATGAGTGTGGAAAAGCCTTTACCCAGCGGACGCATCTTACCTCTCATGAGAAAACTCACACTGGAGAAAAAGCTTTTCCATGTAAGGACTGTGGAAAAGCCTTTAGCCAAAAAGCGTGTCTTACTAAACATAAGAGAGTTCACAGTGGTGAGAGCCACTAAGAAGGCCAGAGCGTGCTGCTGGGCTCCCTGAAGACCACGGCTATGGCCACATCAGGAGACCCGTGTTGGTGTGGAATGATGGACATAGCAAAGTCTTTATCTATGGTGTGGATCGTACCCAACATTAGACTGTTCACATTAGTAGGAAGCCTAGAGTTTAAGGGGCATGGGAAAGCCTGCAGCTGGAGCTCATGGCTTTTTGGAGGGGGCCATTCGAGGCAGGGTCCCTTTTCCGTAGCCTAGAAAGGCATGCGCCACCACCTGCTGGACAGGAGATATTATCTGGACGGTACATTTCAAGGCAATATAAATATAGGAGTGTTAACCGCTGATAACTTATTTTCTAGAAAAACATTAAGGATTTTTCTCCCTACAACCTCAAAAGGCCAAAGAAATGGAAAAACATTTTAATATATAATTGGAAATCATGTCAAAGTAAATTAAGTTATACTGTAAAGGAATAGAAATTTTTATGTGAAAAAAAAATTTTATATGGCTGGGCAATGGTGGCGCCTTTAATCCCAGCCCTTGGGAGGCAGATGCAGGGGGATTGCTGAGTTCAAGGCCTGCAGTATGTCTGGAACCCCCACCCTGCCCCATTGCTAGGCGCCTCCAATGGTTGGGTTACAACTTTTTTTTTAAATTTATGTGCATTGGTGTGAGGGTGTCAGATCTTGGAGTTACAGACAGTTGTGAGCTGCCATGTGGGTGCTGGGAATTGAACCCAGGACCTTTGGAAGACCAGATGGTGCTCTTAGCCACTGAGCCAACTCTCCAGCCCCGGGTTCCAACTTTTTGTACTGTCTTGTTCTGGGTATATGAGCCCGATGTTTAAGGGAATGAAAGTAATATATTTGAAATTTACCTGGAATGTTAAAGCTTTTGTTTAAATAAATTTTATATGGTTAAATGTTATCTCTGTCATGGTTTATTAGCTTTAATGTGTATGGTTGTTTTCTCTGCATGTATGTACGTGGACCACATGTGTGCCTCTGCATGTGGGTACCTGGTGCCCACGGTGGCCACAAGTGCATATCAACCCAGTAACTGGACTTTCAGATTGTTAGCGGCTTCATGTCAAAAGCCAGCTTTGAACACACAGGGTTAAGCTGAGGTAGGAGGTAGAGTTGGCAAAAGAAGCCAAAAGCTGTTAGCTCCTGGCGTCTGAACTCAAGGCCAATACTATCTGTCACTGACAAGAAACTCTGAACTCCCTTTAACTCCTTAGGGGTCGGGGTGATGGATCCTGATGGGGGCTGGAGAGAAAGAGAGAAAGGAAAAAAGAAGCACAGGCACACACACACACACACACACACACACACACACACACACACACACGGCGGGTGAAGCAAAAGCGGGCTCCAGCAGATTCACACACACATACAATCAAGGCACATATTTGGTGCGTGGAGCAGAAGCTCTTACTCCCAACAGCCAACACTTTATTTTTTCTCTCAGCCTTTTTATTATATTTCCTAAAACAAAGTTCTTCTGTAAGACGAAAAATTACTTCATAACCATAAAAGCAATTACCACAAAATCAGACAAACTCGTTGTAGGAGAGGGAGTTATGGCAGCATTATTGATGACATGTTTTTCTCTTAAAACTTGCACCAAGAGCCGGGCGTGGTGGCGCACGCCTTTGATCCCAGCACTCGGGAGGCAGAGGCAGGTGGATCGCTGTGAATTCGAGGCCAGCCTGGTCTACAAAGTAAGTCCAGGACAGCCAGGGCTACACAGAGAAACCCTGTGTCAGGGAAAAAAAAAAAAAAAGACAAAAAAACCACACAGAAATACTATGTTTTCACTTTAATCCCTGCTGTGGGGATATGGGTGCTTTGCAGCAGCTGATGTGATTTGCCTCATACTCCAGGGCAGATGTGCTTTGGCCACCTGCAGACGGCCCTGCGACTGCGTGATGTTTGAAATCCTGGGAACTTTTCAGGGAGTATGTAAACGCTAGGGCTCTGGGGGGTGGGGTGGGAGGAGCGGCGGGGGGGGGGGGTTGGGGCGGCTCTGGGGAGGGGTGGGGCGGGTGTTGTTGGTCAAAGTTTGTTAAGTAGTTGTAAGGAAAGAAGAAACAAGAAGAAATTAGATATCCTGACAGCAAAAACCAAACTTGCCCCCAGGGAACTCAATGCCGCTGGATCTGCAGGAAGCCGTCTAACAATGGCATCACCCTCTCTCAGACCCCTGACCTTTTTTTTTTTGGTTTTTTGAGACCGGACTTGTTGGGAGCAGGGTAAGAGACAGGAACGGGGTGAATATGGTCAGAACACATTACATGCATGCATGAGAATACTTTAAACTATTAATTCCATGCCTTCTTGGAGTTGGATCCCCTCTCCAAGACAGGGTCTCTCTGTGTAGCCTTGGCTGCCCTGGACTCGCTCTGTAGACCAGGCTGGCCTCGAACTCACAGAGATCCGCTCGCCTCTGCCTCCCGAGTGCTGGGATTAAGGCGTGCGCCACCACCGCCCGGCTGGAACTGGTTCTTTTCTAAATTAAATGTATAGTTTCTTGGCTCTTATTCCGGGGGGCTGCTTTATTGCGTTTATGGTGTGTTTGTGTGCACATGTAGACTGGAAGACAAACTCCACTCTTGGTTGTTTTTTGAGACATGTACAGACACACAAACATCTATTACTGGACTGTCTCTGCCCAGCAGCCGCCCAAGTGACGACACAGACTTTCAATTAGTATGAAAGCTTGGCCTTGGCTTAGGCTTGTCCCCAATGAGCTCCTATTAAGTCAACCCGGTTATACCAATCTACGTTCTGCACCGCAGCGTGTGACGTCCCCTCAGTGCCAGCACCTGTTTCTTCCCCCATGTCTGATTCTTTCCCAGAGCTCCTCTGGCAAATGTCCCACCCTGACTCGCTACTTTGCTCTTTATGAAGGTGATGGAGGCAGGCGAGGCCTCGTTACAATACCAAAGTCCCGCCCTGTTCACAGCTCTGTCCTATAGAAATCAGGACGTGAATAACACAAAGACAACATTTACCCAGTGCGCCGGGGAGTGTCCCAGCAAACATCTGCATAAATTATCTTAGAAAATGGATCAGGCCCATATGAATGAGCACGGCTTTATTACAGCAAAGATGCAGGACAAAATTATCCCAAGCTGTAAAGTCCAAAGACGACGACGGATTCAGAAACGCACTTAAGTGTCCTATGTGCACTTTACTCACGGCTGCTTAACACGGGGTCCTGACGGCACCAAGCTCCGCTCCTGTGCCACAGGTAGTGCTGAACTACAGGCACATTCGCATTGTTCAGAATTGTCATCCACCCACAAGAAGGCATCAGCAAGTAGCTAGCTCACCTCTTTTGTGACCTTTTATTTACCTTTCAAATATAAGATGTTAAATAAGGGTCACCCTTTCTGTGAGGCTTTCTTTTTTTTTTTTTTGATTTTTCGAGACAGGGTTTCTCTGTGTAGCCTTGGCCATCCTGGACTCACTTTGTAGACCAGGCTGGCCTCGAACTCACAGCGATCCACCTGCCTCTGCCTCCCGAGTGCTGGGATTAAAGGCGTGCGCCACCACCGCCCGGCTCCCGTGGGGCTTTCTTTTCTCCTACGGTAAAGACACATAAATATATATTATGTATCTCCTGTGACCATAGTGGGACGTCTTTCTTTTTCCTTTGAGACACAGACTCAGGCTACATAGTTCAACTGGAACTTCTGAGTACTGGGATTAGAGCATAGGCCCCGATGCCTGGCTGTGCAGTGCTGGGAATCAGACTCAGGGCCTCACGCACGCCGGGCAAGCATGCTTACCAACTGAGCTACATCTCCAGCCCTCATAGAACTTAAAATGTAATTCTGAATTTAAAAAAAAAAAATTATTTTGTACTTTCTATGTTGTATTTATTAAAAAGCAAGCACTTCTAGGTTTGCCTAGAAAATAAGTGATCCACATATAAAAATCATGTTTCTCACATTTTACACACCTACATGTCACTGCAAGTACTCTAAAACAGAGCTGCATGCCACGTCTCCTATGAGGCATCCTTACAGCACATGAATAACAACCCACCAGCAACAGTTTTCCTGAATGAACAAAGATCACACCATCACTTTGGATGACTGGCGTTATTTTGCCAAAAGGTCTTCTTGGATTACATCTGAGGGGTTTTGGAAATCAACTCGATGAGTTAGAAATAAATTAGCCTTTCTTGGTTTTGTGTCACAGGATATAGTAGTGAAAAAAGTAAGCTCTTGGAAAAATGGCTTCTCGACCTATTTATCCTCATGGATTTCCGCTGGGTTTGCAGCGGAGAAACGAGAGCGCTCGTGCAGCACACGCAGGCTGTGTGTTACACACCTCACGGAAAGCGTGCGTGTCCAGTGGTTGACTCAAGTTTACACAGGAGCCAAATCACTTCTCTTACATTTACAGGGCTCTACGCCAGTACGAATTTCCTGTCATGTAAGAGGCCAGCGCAAGGCGAAGATTTCCCACACCCCTCGGGGAGCCACAGTTCCTCGCCAGTACACGCTGCCGAGCTGGGGATCTGAGAGGCGTTTGCACACTTTTAGCTTCCTCTGAGTGCTCCCTCCCACTAAGTATGGAGCCTCACCCCGTCCTCCCCACGTTCCTTGAGTTCAGCTTTCTCAGCGAGCATGACTTCATAGGTGCCCATTAAATTCTGAACCATCGAGAAAGGTCTCAGACCCATGCTCCTGTGTTCACAGTTTTCTCTCTTACGATTTTTCTCACTTTGGGCAAGATATGAACCCAGGAAAGTCTCCATATTGCTGACTTGTAGGTTTTGCCACCATGAACCAACTGACCTGGACAGAGGCGCGAGTTACAGCCCAAGGCTTCCCCCATCTCAGTCTTATGTTTCCTGTGGACGTACAACACATGGCGGTGCCGAGGAAGAGCCGAGACGCAGAGATAGCCTTTCCCAGGGTCTCTGCCTCAACTCGACTTCTCATCAGAACAAAGCCCCTGCCGCTGACTGAGCTGCGCCATGAGCAGAATCTTCCCGACGCTCCGCAGGTTGATGAGGCTGTTGACGAGCGTCAGCTCTCGCATGTTCAGCAGCATCTGACCGCCGAGCGAAGGCGGCTTGGCCGCGGCCCTGGGCGGCTCCGCGCTGTGAACCCTCTGGTGCTTGATGAGGTGCGACTGCTGGATGAAGGCCTTGCCGCACGCGCCGCACTCGTAGGGCCTCTCGCCCGTGTGGATCCTCTGGTGCCGGGCGAGGTCCGAGGCGGAGGCGAAGGCCTTCCAGCACTCCTGGCACTCGTAAGGCTTCTCGCCGGTGTGCAGGCGCTGGTGGCGCGTGAGCTCCGAGCTGTACCGAAAGGCCTTCGGGCATTCCTCACACTGGAAGCGTCTCTCCCGAGCGGGAGCTGCCTTACAAGGGTCGCTGTCGCCTGGAGGCCACCCGTCTTTCCGGTCGCACGCTGTCTTCGCGGTCTGAGACCCAGTAAGGCCCGGGCCGTGAAGGAAGGTCCCTCCGGAGTCCTTGCTGGCCCAGCGTTTGTCACCAGGGTCCGTCAGGGGTCGCGGGGTGGCTTCTAAGCCACAGCCGAGGGCCGTGTCCCCTCCGCTGAAGCCGTGCGACTTCTTACTGTGCACTTTCTGATGCTGAGTCAGGTGGGCGCCGCGCGTGAAGGCCTTGCCGCACTCCTGGCACACGTAGGGCTTGACGCCGGTGTGCACGCGCTGGTGCCGGCCGAGGTCTGACCTGCAGATGAAGCCCTTCCCGCACTCCTTGCACACGTAGGGCTTCTCGCCCGTGTGGATCTTCTGGTGCCGGGCGAGGTCCGAGGGGCACCGGAAGGACTTGTCGCAGTCCTTGCACTTACACAGCTTGTCCTCCCTGCTGTGCAGCTTCTTGAGGCCGCTGACGATGGAGCGCAGGCTGAACGCCTTGCCACACCCTTTGCACGCGTACATCTTCCTGGCGGCGGCGTGAGCGGTCTGGTGCCGAGCGAGGAGCCCCGCGTCCGGGAAGGGCGCCTCCCCGTTCTCCTTGTCCTCGAAGAACGTCTCCCCGAGGTGCAGCAGCTGCCGCTGCGTGTGGCCCAGGGCGGAGCTGAAGGAGCTCTTGCACTCCTTGCACCTGTGCGGCGGCCTGTCCCCCGTGTGCACCTTCGCGTGCTGGCTCAGCTGCGACCCGCACGTGAAGGCCTTGCCGCACTCCTTGCACACGTAGGGCTTCTCCCCGGTGTGCGTCCGCTGGTGCTTGATGAGGTGCGACTGCTGGATGAAGGCCTTGCCGCACTCGCCGCACTCGTACGGCTTCTCGCCCGTGTGGATCCGCGCGTGGCGCGTCAGGTCCGAGCCGCAGCTGAAGGCCTTGCCGCACTCGGCGCACGGGTACGGCTTCTCCCCGGTGTGCGTGCGCACGTGCCGGGTCAGGTCCGAGCTGTAGTTAAAGTACTTGCCGCACTCCTTACACGCGTACGACTTCTCCCCGGTGTGCACGCGGAGGTGGACGCTGAGGAGCGAGTGGAAGCGAAAGGCTTTCCCGCACTCCTTGCATTGAAAGGGCTTCTCCCCGGTGTGAATCCTCCTGTGGCCGGCCAGGCTGGAACGGAAGCTGAAAGCCTTGCCGCACTCGTCACACCGAAACGTCTTCTTGCCGGCGTGAGCCGCGCGGTGCCGAGTCAGCTTTGAACCCGGGGGAAAACTCCTCCCGCATTTCGCGTCTTCCCCGAATTTATCTTCTGCGCGGATGAACTGAGGTTGGGTGGGGTCCGGGGAAAAACCGGAGGATTTTTCGGATTTGAGTTCAATCGCTTTCTCTCCTATAGTCAGTCCTGGGCACTGATTAAAAGCTGTGAGCAGACTGAGAAAGGGCGACTTCCCGCAGGTGAGCGTCGTTGGGTTACAGCGCCCCTCTTGGGTCGCACTCTGTGTTCCAGCCCGACCTTTGCTTTCCCAGTCAGCTCCGGGACATGAACTTTCAAGACTGTGGCCTGAGCCGGCTTCCATCGCCTCCCAGCGGGACGGCTGACTTGCACACATGCGATTTTTTGGCAGGACTTTCTTCAGCTGCCACCTAGAATCCATATCTGAAAGGTAAGAGTGTTTTATTATCCACAAAGAAAACCGAGTGCCCTCAAAAGCAAATGTTAAGGGAAATTGCACAAGGAGTGAATGTCTTTAAAAAATGAAATAAAACAAACAAGGAAACCTGAAATCTGGACAATACTGAAAAGGACAAAAACAAAAACCCAGAAATTTCAGAGAGCTAAAAAACAAAAAGGCAAGAGAGGGAGGTTGCTTACAACAGACTAAGATTTTACAAACCCAGGGGCTGAGAAACACAAATGGATACCCCAGTAACAACGACTACAAAGCCACAAGGATGGAACAGCCACAAGGATGGAACAGCCACAACGATGTAACAGTCACAAGGATGGAACAGCCACAAGGATGGAACAGCCACAACGATGGAACAGTCACAAGCAGGTAACAGCCACAAGGATTAACTACAGTGTAACAAGCTCACAAGCTCTGCTTCCTTCCTTTCCACTGCCCTGTTAATGACTACACTGGCTGCTTCCTTTGTGGCTTTTAAGAATTTACGCGTTTATTTTATGCATATGACTGTCTGCCTGCTGGTATGTCTATATATTCTGTGTGTGCTTGTACCTAAGGAGACCGGAAATGCCGGAGACCCCCTAGGACTGGAGTCGGGCAGCTGTGAGGCACCATGTGGACACTAGAAATCAAACCTGGGTCCGCTTTAAGAGCAGCCAGTGCTTTTAACCACCGAACCATCTTTTCAGCTCCTACATGGCTTTTTGTACATAGAAGACAAAAATCATACCGACGCTGGCTCAGTCAAAGGCAAATTACTTTTTAAATTATTTTTTTTATTACCATCCTTATTAATTATATGTGTAGAGAAAGAGAGACAGGCAGACTGAGTCCACACATGCCAGTGGACATATGACAGTCACTGTATGTCTCTGTGTGTCTGTCTGTCTGTCTGTGGGTATGCACATACCACGGCAGACACGGAAGTTGTACTACAACTTTGAGAAGCTGGTTCTTGTCTCTGACGTGGCTCTCAAGGACGAACTCAGGCCCTCGGAAGCACCTTTACCTCAGAAGAACGTAAGGAAGAAGCAAGCTCAGCCGTCCTGTGGGTCCTGGTACAATACATTCCACCTGGCCGTGGGTGTGCTCAGCGACTGACAAAGGCCTTCCTCGCCGGGAGGCGGATGCCGGGCTCGTCTCTGCTGTGCTGGCTCCTGGAGGGCGCTCTGTGGCCACAAGCCCTTTGCAGGCGGTTTCTCCTAAGTAGCCCAATCTGGTTTTTACTAATTATTCTGACTTCTAGCCACCAGCCGACCCCTTATATAACACCTTCTGCCTGTGCTCCTATCACAGAAAAGGCTACAAGGCTCACAGCACTAGTAAGTCAGAGTGACATTAGAACACTAGTAAGTGTGGGTTAAAAGAACACCCTAATGCGTTCAGGAAACACACAGGAAGGAGAAAGAAGCTGAGTAATTCACGAAGGCTGCCTGTGGCTGCAGCGCAGAGCAAGAAGGAAAAGTTAAAGCAAGCTAAAATGCGTTACAAAGTCTTGGACCATGGCAACATTTATAGAAACCTAAAAGGGAAAAGGTGAAGTCAGAGCCAGTGACAGGGAGGCATTTGACTTGGGCCACTCATGACGCCGTGAGCACAGGGGCGGGGCTGGGGGGTGGAGGGGGCTGGGGGTTGGGAGGTCTGTGCTTTGAGTCGCATGGGGGACAAGGAAGCTGACAGAGCTGAGAGTGGACTTCAGACTGAAGGAAATGCAAGCGAGCCTTTGTGAAAGGCCATTCATTCGCCAAGGAGCGGCTGTCCTGACCAGTGTATGACGGGTGCTGCCCACTCGCTGACAGCCCGGGGCCTTCACTCACCAGCGCAAAACCTTGTCTCGCTGCCCCAATCGACGGACACATCTTGCTCTTTCTCCGTCTCGGGGAACGTACGTGGCTGATAAATGCAAACTCCTGCATGTAAGACAAATTACGGAAGGTGACCACTTGGGGAGGAACGCTACGTGTTTCATGTGGTGCCTTGGTAACAAAGGATGAGTGACAATGGCAGGAGGGCAAGGGAAAAACATAAAGCATTTTGGGAGGATGAGGAGGAGGGAATCCCCAATGATGACTATTTTTGCAAAAACCACAAGCCAATTTTCCAGAAGAATCCTCCAATGTTCGCGTCTGGTTTTTGGTTTTGGTTTTGGTTTTTTTGTTTGTTTGTTTGTTTGTTTTATTTTTGGTTTTTCGAGACAGACAGGGTCTCTCTGTGTAGCCTTGGCTGTCCTGGACTCGCTTTGTAGACCAGGCTGGCCTCGAACTCACAGCGATCCTCCTGCCTCTGCCTCCCGAGTGCTGGGATTAAAGGTGTGTGCACCACCACCTGGCTAACATTCGGTTTCTTTGTTTGTTTGTTTGTTTTGTTTTGTTTAAGTGTCCCTAATTGACAGTAAAGAACCCATGGGTTTCTGGGGATTGAGCCTCACCGACTGCCACCAGGTGGCTGTAGTTTTCCAGCATCACGTCTTGGTACAGACTCCGCTGCTCTGGGGTCAGGCACTGCCACTCCTCCTCAGAGAAGTCCACAGCCACGTCGCTGAACGTCATCACCTGCCAGAGGACAAACCCGATGTCAAGGGTAACCAGTAAACAGACGTCTCAGCTGGAAGGAAGAAGGGCGGAGCCGCGAACGCGATGCATGCCGAGCAAAAACCAGAGTTGGCGGTTTGCAGTGTGGGAGAAAGGGACATGGAACTACGTGTGACAAATGGAGGTGAGTGCTCTGGGGACTGGTGAGGCGGCTCAGGGATCGAGAGCTCGCTGCTATTCTAGAGAGACCTGGACTCAGCTCCGAGCGCCCGTCCGTCCCGAGCGCCCGTCCGACCCGAGCATCCGTCCTCCCACACGCCCTTCCAGCCTCCACTGGCCCCCACACACATACACACTAAAAACTAAAATATAAAACCGAATGACTAGCCAGGCGTGGTGGCGCACGCCTTTAATCCCAGCACTCGGGAGGCAGAGGCAGGCGGATCACTGTGAGTTCGAGGCCAGCCTGGTCTACAAAGTGAGTCCAGGATGGCCAAGGCTACACAGAGAAACCCTGTCTCGAAAAAACCAAAAAAAAAAAAAAAAAAAAAAAAAACGAATGACTGCTTGGTCACAACATCCTTACTGGCTTCATATAAGGAACACCAGGACAAGAGGATGGCAGGCCAGAAAAGACACCTGTTCGAAGTCCCTAACTCCTGATATACGAAAAACACAAGAAAATGTGGTCATTTTATGGACTGTTGATTTTGTTGTTTGTTCTTTTTGGGTTTTTTGTTTGTTTTGTTTTGTTTTGTTTTTTGGAGAGACAGGATTTTCTCTGTGTAGCCTTGGTTATCCTGGACTCACTTTGTAGAGCAGGCTGGCGTTGAACTCACAGCGATCCCCCTGCCTCTGCCTCCAGAGTGCTGGGATGAAAGGCGTGCGCCACCACCACTTCTGCCTTGTTATTTGTTCTTTTAGTGGAAGGTACTTTTAGTTGAATTTTTCATCAGTTTAAATTTAAGGAATTCTTGCCGGGCGTGGTGGCACAGGCCTGTAATCCCAGCATTCAGGAGGCAGAGGCAGGCAGATCGCTGTTAGTTCGAGGCCAGCCTGGTCTACAAAGTGAGTCCAGGACAGCCAAGGCTACACAGAGAAACCCTGTCTCGAAAAACAAAAACAAAAAACAAACAAACAAAAAATTTAAGGAATTCTTTAGAGATGTAGTCCCAAAATAAACACTGTTTTCCCTGAGTGGAACGTTTTGGTCCCTGTAAGCAAGGCATTCGGCTGACTTCTTGCCCACCCCAGGGCTCTGTGTGCTCAGTGTTCCCACTAGAACCTGTAAATGCATCGAGAGAGGCGCGCACTGAAACAGCCCCGGAACAGCACTGAGTCCCATCCTCACTGACCGAAGGCTCCAGACTGTATGGAGAGCAAGTGAAAAGCGCCCAGTCTCTTCTCAACACCTCTATTTAAAGTGACACTGTCTGGGCCTGACATGGTGGCGCACGCCTTTAACTCCAGCACTCGGGAGGCAGAGGCAGGCGGATTGCTGTGAGTTCGAGGCCAGCCTGGTCTACAAAGTGAGTCCAGGACAGCCAAGGCTACACAGAGAGACCCTGTCTCAAAAAAACAAAAAAGTGACACATCGTACAGAGATGTTTTCCTCCCGACTAGATGCTTTCAGGTTTATACCACAGGACTGCCATGTGGGGGAACGGTGGGACGGTTAGCTGAGGAGAGCGCGCCCTGCAGGGACCGCCCGACGCTGCTGCACAGCGCCACTGACCGCCTGGGAGTGACCTGCGTACATGGCTGCAGAACAAGCACAAGGAGAATTTCTACGGGGGGAATTAGTTACTTCTGAGACGATGCAAACTCACGTGGGCCATGGTGCAAACACTCCCGAGAGAGCCCGGTCGTCCTGTTCTTCACTCCTACCTTGATGACGCTGAGTCCTGAGGAAACAGAACACGGAAGAGAAGCATGAGGCGCCTGGCTTCCCACAGACCACGGAAATGGACAGATAAAAAGGCCACGCGGAGCTGGGTGTGGTGGTGGCGCACGCCTTTAATGCCAGCACTTGACAGGCAGAGGCAGGGGGATCGCTGTGAGTTCGAGGCCAGCCTGGTCTACAAAGCGAGTCCAGGACAGCCAGGGCTACACAGAGAGACCCTGTCTCGAAAAATCCTAAAAATAAAAAAAAAAAGAGGCCACGCGGGTGTGGTGGCATTCGGGAGGCTGAGGCAGGCGGATTTCTGAGTTTGAGGTCAGCCTGGTCTACACAGAGAAAGCCTGTCTCAATAAAGGAACAAATAAGGGCTGGAGAGACGGCTCAGAGGTTAAGAGCACTGTCTGCTCTTCCAGAGGTCCTGAGTTCAATTCCCAGCAACCACATGGTGGCTCACAGCCATCTATAGTGAGATCTGGCGCCCTCTTCTGGCCTGCAGGTGCACATGCAGGCAAAGCACTGTATACATAATAATAAATCTTTTTTTTTTAATCCCAGGTTTTAAAAATAAATAAACAAACAAGCAAACAGACAGATAATCATTCCATAGGTCAGGACATGAGACAAGGTTATTCTGATTTACTCTAAATGCCTCCAAAACCTCTACAGAGCTAGAATTGGAAGCCTTCGAAAGCAATGAGCAGCACCTGTCTGTCCAGGGCGGGGCCTCCTATTGCCCCACGCCTAATGAAGTACAGCATCGACTGACTCCTTTTCATCTGGAGCCTCTGCGAAGGGCTGTGCTGTAATGCTGAAGGCAGTGTGGAGGCTATAACAAGCCGGAGGCGCTCACCAGGCAGCCAGTGAGACAAGCCCACACCCAGCATCTGAGGAACCATTAACCTCTGACTGCTGACTCGGCGGGGGGGGGGGGGGGGGGGGGGGGGGGGGGGGAGGCAGGCCGGTGTTAAGAGACTTGTTGAGCTTGCAAGACAAGACCCCGGTTTCGACGGTACATAAGCATCCATGACTCCAGTTCCGGGAGATCTAATGTTTTCTTCTGACCTCTTTGGGGAACTAGGCACTTGGTGCCCGTACATGTCCACAGGCAAAGTCGCGTGCACATAAAATAAAGTTGTTTTTTAAAATTTTAACCATGAAGGGCTGTGCTAAAAAGGTCCTATAATTGAAAGGAAATTCAAGTTTTACTGCACTTTTCCATTATGAGATTTAACATATTTGTGGGAAAAGTAATGAATCAATGACTGTATTTTCTAGCCAAGCTATCAGTCAATGTTTAAGTTAGCTAATTAACTTACTTTGGCTTTTTGAAACAGGGTCTTGTTTTATAGCCCTGGCTGGCCTGGAACGTACTAAGTAGCCTCAAGTACACAGAGAGCACCTGTCTTTGCCTCCAGATCGCCATGATTAAAGACTTGTAGGGCCCAGCAATTAAATTAAAGACTATGCACAGCTCAGCAATTTTTATTTATTTATTTTATTTATTTTTGTTTTTCGAGTCAGGGTTTCTCTGTGTAGCCTTGCCTGTCCTGGACTCACTTTGTAGACCAGGCTGGCCTCGAACTCACAGCGATCCGCCTGCCTCTGCCTCCCGAGTGCTGGGATTAAAGGCGTGCGCCACCACCGGCCGGCGAAAATTTTAAAGATATGTAGACAGCACCCAGGAGTGGCCACACACTTGTAATCCCGCACACGATGCATGTGCCGGGCCTGGAAGTTAGAAGCGGTGGGTGAACGGAGAACCATATTCAGCGCCTCTGGAAAAAGCGCTGTCCGCTCTGGACAGCTGCGCCTCTGCTGCATGCGTCCCCACCCGGCCGACCTCCCAGCTGTGCGCCTGCCATTTCACCCACCACTTCCCTCAGCTTCACCCTCACTTTCAGAAAGTATCGGCGTCTTATTATAAACACTGATGCTCACTCTTTTGTGGTGCCAGGGTGGCTGCTATCTCATGTGTGCACACGCACGCACGCACGCACACAGGATCACGCACACACACACAGGATCACGCACACACACACAGGATCATGCACACACACACAGGATCACGCACACACACACAGGATCATGCACACACACACACACACACACACACACGACCATGCACACACACACACACACACACACACACACGACCATGCACACACACACACAGGATCATGCACACACACACACAGGACCATGCACACACACACACACACACACACGACCATGCACACACACACACAGGATCATGCACACACACACAGGACCATGCACACACACACACACACACACACAGGACCATGCACACACACACACACACACACGACCATGCACACACACACACAGGATCATGCACACACACACACACACACACACACACACACACACAGGATCACGCACACATGCGCACACACACACACACACACAGGATCATGCACACACACACACACACACACGACCATGCACACACACACACACACACACACAGGATCACGCACACACACAGGATCACGCACACACACAGGATCATGCACACACACGCACAGGATCACGCACACACACAGAGGATCATGCACACACACACACACACAGAGGATCATGCACACACACACACACACAGGATCATGCACACACACACACACACACACAGGATCATGCACACACACACACACACACAGGATCATGCACACACACACACACACACAGGATCACGCACACACACACACACACACACGACCATGCACACACACACAGGATCACGCACACACACGACCATGCACACACACACAGGATCATGCACACACACACACGACCATGCACACACACACACACACACACACACACGACCATGCACACACACACACACACACACACACACACACACACACACGACCATGCACACACGCGCGCATCCGGACTGACCGCAGAATGCGTCCACAGGGCAGGGCAACCCACGCGGGACCCCCAGGTGTGCGCACCCCGCCGCACCCCGCCCCCGGCTCCCACACTAACCCCGACCCCGCCAGCCCGGAACACCACCGCGTCCTCTTCAGAACTCCGCACTCCGCAAGGAAGCCCTTGGCCCCTGAGCTGGGCGCCCGCAGCCATCCTCACTGCTGGACTCAAACCCGGCAACCGCCATGCACCACAAATCCGGAACCCGACCTAGCGATTCAGGCCTGAAGCCAATCGGGGCCGGAAACCGGCTCCCGGAAGTTGCCTGGTTGCGGTGCATTCTGGGAAATGTAGTCCGAGCTCTGTGTAGTCTTTTTAACAAAAGGCCAGACAGCTATCAATTTAGAGGCCCTAGGTTAAACTCCATTACTTCCGTCAACACGGACCACCCCACGCACAACGTTAACATCTGTTGACGCGAGCTTCAGGAATTTCAGGACACGCTGTGATGGCCGATACTGAGACCTACATTATTGCTCTTCCTAGGCTAAGCAAAGGTTGATCTTGCCATCTTTGGACCTGCACGGGTGGGATGGTTTCTGGGAAATGTAGTCCGCTGCCTGGGAAGCCAGGGAAACCGGCCTAAGGCTATACACCACCTGCCTGCCTAGGACGAAAGATGAAAAGGGTTAAGTTTTAGCTGGTGCCTGGTGGTCCAAACTGCGGTGTCCTGGGGTTATAAGCAGTTGTGAGCCACCATGAGGGTTGGGATTCAAACCCTGTCCTCCGCAAGAGCAGCAAGTGTCCTTGCCTGCCGAGCCATCTCCCCACCCCCTTCAATTACACTTAAACCCTGTGTTTTAAGCACCTGGTCGCGGCTGTTGGTATTATTTGGTATATTGATGCTACTTTGTTTGTTTGCTTGTTTTCTTGCCTCGTCTTGAATAGAAAAACAGTGGCGGCCAAGAGAGTCACTTCAATTAAAACTTAAGAGCGGGGCTTATGGCGGAACCGAGGCGGCGTTTGGGGGGCGGGGGCCGCGGCCCCTCAGTGAGCAGAGGCAGGAGGATCGCTGTGAGTTCGAGGCCAGCCTGGTCTACAAAGCGAGCCTAGGACAGCCAGGGCTACACAGAGAGACCCTGTCTCGGGAAAAAAAAAAAAAAAAAAAAAACTATCAGTAGGACCTATTAATTGCCCCAGGACGAGAGCCACTTGTTAAATTACCAGTATGTCTAGTAATGTTTATTATCAGGGCTATAATTATCGTTATAACAGTATCCTCTAACCCGCTAGCGAGCTACAGACACTTGTTATATTTTAAAATAGCCTTAGTTAACCTGGGGCAGGGCAGATATTAATCCTCTAAACTACCTCCCATACCTGCCCCAATCCTATGCCGTCTGCTTCTAATAATTTCTATCAAGCTCCCTCCCATCCATAATCCTATACACTTGCTAATGTTCTTCATCTGGGCCAAATCCTCCATCCACACCGGCCACGTGCTTCTCCTCCATCTAACCTATGGCAGCCTTCCTCTCCTTTCCTGTCCTCTGGTCTCCCTCCCCCCCCCTCCAATTTTTAAAAAAGAATATTGCAACAAGCCCAATGCTAAGGAAGTTTTGCATTTTCCGTTATGTTATATAAACTTTTTTTGGGGGGGCAGGTAATCCCAGCCGTGTTATAGGGGATTGTCCACAGCAGCAGTCTATTGGCCTCTGAGAACGGCGTGGCCTTTGCCAGCTGCAGTTAGTTTAGTTCTGAGGATTCTGAGGACTCTGGGGTGGGGGAAGGGGGAAGCACTCTAAGAAAGAAGAAAACTGCTGGTGCTCCCCCACCGCCGCCCCCACTTACCCCCCCCCCCCCCCGCTGCTCCTGGTTGCTGCTGATGGACGCAGTGTGACAAAAAGACATCAGAGACGTCCTGAAATGAAGAGTTCACTTGTCCCCAGGACCAACTGGACCCTAAACAGTAGAAAGAAGCTAAAGGGAACCACACCCCCCTCCCCACTTACCTTCTTTCTCTCCCTCTTGGTGTTGGGGTGTTGGAAAAGATTGGGGTGGAGAAGGGAGATAGAAATATAAGAAAGTAAGATAAAAATAGATTTTTAAAAATATGCTAACAGAGCCGGGCGGTGGTGGCGCACGCCTTTAATCCCAGCACTCGGGAGGCAGAGGCAGGTGGATCGCTGTGAGTTCGAGGCCAGCCTGGTCTACAGAGTGAGTCCAGGACAGCCAAGGCTACACAGAGAGAGACCTTGTCTGGAAAAAAAAAAGCCAACAGCCCAACCCAGTGGCTCACGTCTTTAGTCCCAGCATCAGGGAAGAGTGGACACAGAAGAGACTCTAGGAAACAAAGGACAGCCTGGGCTAATAGAGAAGTGAGGAATTATGGCCACACAGCAGGGGGAGGGGCAGGCGCGTGGTAAATCACGGGGCGGACATAAGTGTCAGTAAGAGGGCGTCTTACCAAGGACTCCGCTGATGTCAGGCTGACCGCGGGGGGAGCCTGATCAAAGTCTCCTCCAGGGCGCTCTTGCCAGTGGGGATTTTCAGACTTAAGGCTTCCACCACCGCCTGGACTACATTTCGAGGCTTTGTACTTCTCGACCATAAGAACCTTTTTTGGGCCGGGCGGTGGTGGCGCACGCCTTTAGTCCCAGCACTCGGGATGCAGAGGCAGGTGGATCGCTGTGAGTTCAAGGCCAGCCTGATCTACAGAGAGAATCCAGGATAGCCAAGGCTACACAGGAAAACCCTGTCTCGAAAAAAAAGAAAAGAAAAGAAATGAACCTTTTTTGGGGGGCACGCGTAGGGGGAGGTTTCGAGACAGGGTCTGTCTGTGTAGCCTTGGCTGTCCTGGACTCCCTCTGTAGATCAGGCTGGCCTCGAACTCACAGCGATCCGCCTGCCTCTGCCTCCCGAGTGCTGGGGTTACAGGAGTGAGCCACCACTCTCAGCAAGAACCTTCTTTTTTCTTTTTTTTTAAAGAGTCATTTATTTATTATGTATTATACAGTGTTTCGCCTGCATGTTAGAAGAGGGCGCCAGATCTCACTGTAGATAGCTGTGAGCCACCGTGTGGTTGGTGGGAATCGAACCCAGAGCCTTTAGAAGAGCAGCCGGTGCTCTTAACCTCTGAGCCGTCTCTCGAGCCCGAGAACCTCTTTTTAAGGAGTGGGCAGGGCGGTCCTGCTGGGTTTGGGAAGAACTTGGTTCGCCTGTTTGGGGATAACGAGGCGTGTGCGTGCTGCAGCCTGTGCGGGCGCGCGGAGGGCGCGAGGGCCGGGGGAACTGTCCACCCCGGGTCCGGGTGACCGTGACGGCAGCAAGGGTTGCTTGGTTGGTGGTTACGGTTGCGCCCTTTGCGTGTTTGAGTGGAGTCTGTGTGACCGTTTGTGTCGTGATTTTTTTTTTTTTTTTTTTAACCTGTTCGAGGTCCCTTGAGAGCGCGTTCCCTGGGCTTGATTTTGCGCATTTGCCAGACCTGGGGGGCTGACCCCGCCCCTCAGCGTCTCCCCGTGAGCTCTGCTGCTGCTGGCTGTGCCTGGGGCCTGGTGTGCGCGGAGGTTTGTCTGTGGGGTGGGTTGTAATTTTTGTTGGAGCGGCTGTTGTGTCCCCGCGGTGGAGAGGGACATCTCTGACTCAGGAGACTTGTGCCACCTCCTGATTCTGCCCTGAGCTACAGCCACCCTGCTTTTTGTCTGGCTTTCTTGTTGCGTGCGATGTGGGCCATGGGTGTCAAAGGGACCCCTGAAATGGGCAGGTGGGCAGCACCCACAAGTGTTTGGTGTGTTCCCGACTCGTTTTGTACTCATCCGCGTGGCTGGGGAGCCTCTGCTCGGCCCTTCTCACACCTTCCCGGGCCGACCTTCTGCGCCTGGCGCTATCCCAGAATCCTTTGTGCCTGTCAGCTACAAACGACCTCAATTCTAGCACTTTCCTATAGGTCACAGGTTCTTTAATTGGCAGGTGATGCACACGTACGCTACACAAGACATTCTCTCCACAACGTGGTATCTCTTTCTCTGCCTCTCTGTCTGTCTCTCTCTCTCCCGCTCTCTCTCCCCACAAACAAACAAAAACCCAACAAGTAAAAAATATACATCAACAAAACAGAAAACATGGAGCCAATTTGTGTGGACCAGCTACTCCTGGGCATGGAGGCTGCCTGGAGTGTGGTTGATTTACCCACTGACAGCACACACACACACACACACACACACATCCTCTCAGAGTCTCTACTGGGATGTTTTCAGCTGGCAACATCCAAGCTCCCCCACGAAGTGGTTCGACTTCTAAGTGAAAGAACGTAACTCCTCTCCCACAAGTCTGTTCCCCATCCCACACCTGGGATCAACACAAAAACATGATTCCCTCTCCTACACGGCTTTGATGTTAGTAATTCTGAACAATAGTAAAGCAAGGGATGCTTTGCGGTCAGGGAACAGGGGCAACGGCAGCCGGACCAGTGCTCGCTGACGAGCCTCTTGCTAACGCTGGTGACCAAGGTGATGGTTAATTTCTTGTACCCATTTTTTTGCCCTCAGCACCCTGATATGATTTAACAAAACTTTGCTAGTGAGGTGGTGTGTATTTGGAGGATTTAATGTAGAAATGGAGAATTATGGTTCTCTTGAAAAAATTTTTTTTTAATATTTATCTATTATACATACACTGTTGTATCTGCGTGTGCACCTGCAGGCCAGAAGAGGGCGCCAGATCTCACTATAGATGGCTGTGAGCCACCATGTGGTTGCTGGGAATTGAACTCAGGACCTCTGGAGGAGCAGTCGGTATCCTTAACCTCTGAGCCATCACTCCAGCCCAAGGTTTTTTTTTTGTATGAGACAACTTTTAAAGATAAATAATAAAATGACTGATCCTTCCTTTGTAAACTGTAAATTGCAGCCTGGCGGTAAGAGAAACTGGCTGAAAAATCCTTATGCTTTGTTGACCTATAACAAGTTGCTTAGGCATAAATGTATGTGGGTTCTTGGGAATAATTTGTTTTTCACCTGTAATATGCAAAATGTTTAATCATGTAAGGTACCGGGGAACATGCTGGGGTTTTGTTTTGTTTTACATAGACTCATTTTAATCATTCACTTAAAGAAAAATAAGATGTAACCACACTGTAATTTTTATACTGCTTGAAAGACGTTGCTGGGTAATGTAAGCTGTGGGAGAAAGAATAAAATTCTTGGAGCTTGATCTACCGTGTGTGTGTGTGTGTGTGTGTGTGTGTGTGTGTGTGTGTGTGTCCCTCACCCTTTTTGCTGGCCCCAGAGAATTAAGGCTTTTTAAAAAATTAAGAGCAATTTATTATGTTCTTATTTTTAAAATTGAGAGATGCATATCTTCAAATTATATGTCTTCAAATTACGAATCCTGTATTTTTTGTTATAATTTATTCACATTACAGCCGGTTATTATCCCCTCACTCGTATCTCCCGATCTCATCCTCTTCCCTCCCCTAGGCCTCTGGCAGGAGAGAGTTAAGCTTTGCTCCCTCAGGGAAGTGTGCTAGTGATTCATTGCTTAGGACCTGACCTGCCCCTGAGGCTGGCCTTCACAGTACCAGGACTGTGACATAAGGAAACCGTGGCTCTCCCCTCTGAAGGCGTGCCCCGGGTGACCGTGGCTCTCCCTCTGAAGGCGTACCCCGGGTGACCGTGGCTCTCCCCTCCGAAGGCGTGCCCCAGGGTGACCGTGGCTCTCCCCTCCGAAGGCATGCCCCGGGTGACCTACCTCCTACAGCCTCCGCCTTCCAGAAGCTTCCAGCACCAGCTAGGGATCCATGGATGAGCCAACCTTTGAAGAGGTCATGGCCAAATCACCTCTCAACACTCTTGTTTTGGGGACCAAGTTCTCAGCAAATGAGTCTTTGAGGAAACATCCCAGATACGACATAACAGAGTGAACAAAACATCTTTAAATTAGGCTTGTTTAAGAGGATTAAACATAAAATAGCATAAGTGCTATTTTTATTTTAAGATTGATCCTATTTAAACCCACGCTTCTAACCCTAAGCCTGACTTACTTGAGCGAAAGTAGGCAACTCAAGACAAGAGCCTTAAAAGCCTCAGGCCTGATTTTGACGACCAGACTCAGTTGCGCTGCCATATTTCCTCTCGTTCTTTTATTAAAAAGCATCACAGGTCAATGTAACGACTCCCATAAAACCCTTCTACAGCCTCAAAGGCAACTGCTGCGTGAATGGAACCAGGAACAATTTCCAATACTGTTCTTTAAACTGTTTTATTACGTTACAAATTTTATACCATGTTTGTGTATTTTGGTTTTTCCCTCTCAAAATATTGTGATCTGTACATATAACTACATGTGAATTTTATACATTTTAAATACAGTATACTGCCCTGCCGTAGAAATAAACATATCAATCCATCTCTGTGTTGATGGTAAAGTTACAATTTAAAGCTAAACCAATGATGGTTCTGGGAACACATTGAGAGATGTCTCTTTGCACAGATACATGGGCGCTTTGGAGTCAGAGGCAGAAGAGGAAAACAGCCTGCCTCGTGTCTGTGGGTTGCCGTTTATTTAATGCTCTGACTCTCAAGTAACAGATCCTACTTTATTCCATCGTAGTTTCAGAACTTTACTTTTCCCATGTGGATTATTTTTATATGTGTGTGTGGACATGCACGGCATGGTGTGCCCTTGGAGGTCGGAGGACAACTGTGGGAGGCAGCTCTCTCTTTCCACCATGTGATTCCGGGGAGCAAAGGCAAGTGTCAGGCTTGGCAGCGAGCGCCCTACCCGCCGGGCGTCTCCGCGGCCTGACAGGCCCTCTCCCTGTCTTGTTGAGAAGCCACATAGCTGAGTCACATGATTCGCACACACGGAGTAGGCTGGACACACCCCAGCGAGTTCGGCGGCGACACCCATACACAAAGTGCCAACTCTTAAATGCCCATGTTAATCTCAACTTATTTCCAACAGTTTGTTTATTCACTCAAAAGAATGTACATGAGAAAAACCTTAAATAACGCAATGATATCTAGTGCTGCACATCCTCCCTGCTTGTCTGTTTTTTGTTTGTTATTTGTTGTCCTTGGCCTCCTGTTTTGCTCTGAAATGGGTTCAGGAACTTCTTTACCACTGACGTGTGCCTTTTCAGTGGTGGTGGGCAAAGGCAGGAAACTGGAACGGGACTTGTATTTCCCAATTTTCAAACTTCTTTTTCGGGCGTTCTTTTGTAGCCATCAGCAAGCTTTGTGCCTTTATAGGTATGTTACGGCTCTCATTGGCACACTGTCATGGAGGCCTGCACCTTACAGTCTCATGTTGCCCATAAAACTGTTCCTGCTTTTCCAATCCTTATTATTACGTCAGCAAGGGGCCCAGGCACCGACACACAGCGCTGCCTCCTCTCGGGTCTGACTGCTGTCGGCGCCTGGGCGAGAGATGGCCACCAAGCCCGCGGGCCCCACGGCCGGTGCGCACGGGCTCCTAGTGCGTGTGGATGCGCTGGTGCCTGACGAGGTGCGACTTCTGGCTGAAGGCCTTGCCGCACTCGACGCAGCCGTACGGCTTCTCCCCCGTGTGCTTCCTCATGTGCAGCGTGAGGGACGAGATCTGCGAGAAGGCCTTGCCGCACTCGCTGCAGTCGAAGGGCCGCTCGCCCGTGTGGCCGCGGATGTGGATGGTGAGGGACGAGCTCTGCGAGAAGGCCTTGCCGCACTTGTTGCACTCGTACGGCTTCTCGCCCGTGTGGCCGCGCATGTGCACGATGAGCGACGTCCTCTGCGAGAAGGCCTTGCCGCACTCGCTGCACGCGTAGGGCTTCTCGCCCGTGTGGCTGCGCATGTGCAGGTTCAGCAGCGAGCACTGCGAGAAGGCCTTGCCGCACCTGTCGCACTCGTAGGGCCGCTCGCCCGTGTGGCTGCGCAGGTGCAGGGTGAGCGAGGCGATCTGCGAGAAGGCCTTGCCGCACTCGTTGCAGTCGTAGGGCTTCTCGCCCGTGTGGACCTTCTGGTGCGTGATGAAGTTCTGCTTCTGGCTGAAGGCTTTCCCGCACTCGCCGCACTCGAACGGCTTCTCCCCGGAGTGGATCTTCTCGTGCGCCAGGAGGTTGGACTTCTGGCTGAAGGCCTTGCCGCACTCCTTGCACACGTAGGGCTTCTCCCCGGTGTGGATTCGCTGGTGCCTCACCAGATTGGACATCTGGATGAAGGCTTTCCCGCACTCGTTACACCCGAAAGGCTTCTCCCGCGTGTGAATTTTCTGGTGGGTGACGAAGTTCTTCTTATGGCTGAAGGACTTCCTACACTCCTTGCACTCGTAGGGCTTCTCGCCCGTGTGGCTCCGGATGTGCACGGTGAGGGCTGAGCTCTGGGAGAAGGCCTTGCCACACTCGCTGCACACGTACGGCCTCTCGCCCGTGTGGACGCGCACGTGTATGATCAGCATGGAAAACTGTGCAAAGGCTTTCCCACAGTCGTCACACTTGTAGGGCTTCTCGCCCGTGTGGCTCCGCATGTGAAGGGCGAGGGACGCCACGCGCGGGAAGGCTTTGCCGCACTCGTTGCACGCGTACGGCCTCTCGCCCGTGTGAACTTTGTGGTGCGCCACGAGGGCTCTGTTTCTGGCTGAAGGACTTTGCACACTCGCTGCACGCGTAAGGCTTCTCGCCAGTGTGGGTTTTCTCGTGATCGATGAGGTTTGACTTCTGGCTGAAGGACTTCCCGCACTCCAGGCAGACAAACGGCTTCTCCCCGGTGTGGACTCTTTGATGCCGGATGAGGTTGGACATTTTAATGAAGGTTTTCCCACACACGTCACACTCGTAGCACAGGTCCCCGCTGTGCAGCTTATGGTGGTTAATGAGCTTCTCCTTGAGGCTGAAGCCCTTCCCGCACTGGCGGCACTCGTACAGCTTCCCCCCGGTGTGGACTCTCAGGTGTCTGATGAGGTCCAGGGTTTGACTAAAGCCTATCCCACAGTGGTTGCACTTGAAGGGGGTCACCACAAAATGGGGCGAGCTGTTGCTAGCTGGTTCCGTAGTGTCATCATATTCCGAATGTTCCTGTGTCGTGGCGGAGCTCACAGGGTTCTGATGATCGAAGTTGCGCTCTGAACGCTTTCCCGGAGCGCCGGGCCCAGAGAGAGCGGGCCGGGAAGGGACGGAGTCTGAGTCTGGAGGAAACGTATTTGTCAGTTCCTTAGGGCAGTCCCAGGCCCCGTGAGTCACCGCTTCCCTGACAGCTTGCCTCAGCACTCGGTCCTGGGCATCCTGGCACTCCTCAGTTCCACAGACGTCTCCTGAGGCAGAGAGCAAATAAATATTACTAGTGATTTCTTTTCCAACACTGACATACTAATTGAAAAAAAAAATGGTCCCACGATTAAACAAATTTCAAATGCATCTCTCCTGTTTTAGTTTTATCTCAAAAATATGTTCACTTTATGTATATGGGTATTTGTCCACATGCATTTAAGTGCAGCCTGTGCCTGTGGATGCCTGAAGAGGGCATCGGATCCTGGGAGCTGGAGTTAAGACAGTTGTGAGCTGCCATGTGGATGCTGGGGATCTGGCCCAGGTCCTCCACAAGAGCAGCTAGTGCTCCCAACTGCTGAGCCAGTGCTCCACCCACATGTATCTCTTAGCTCCTCAATTTTCCAGGGAAGGAAATTCCAGGGAAGAAAATAATGAGTAGGAACAGGCATTAAGAAATTTAATTATCTTTGTTTTATGCAAAAGAAAGTAATATTAATTATAATAACTTTCATATATATAAATACACACACACATATATAACTTTAGGAAATGTAACAAAAGAAGAAAATTACACTTATAAAACAAAAATATAAAAATATAAGGAAAAATTAGTTAAGAAATATCCAAACAGTAAAAATGAACACGCAATGGGTAAGCACTGTAGACTCTGCCTGTAATTTCATCCCTTGGCGGGTGGAGGCGGAAGGTTCGGGAATCCCAGGTCAGCCTCAGCTGTAGAGCAAGTTCAGGGCTGGCTAGGGCTATGAGACCCTGGCTCAGCACAACACTAATAATAACCAAAAAGAAAAATCTTACGTGTTTTTCGTGTGCTGCCAAAAAGATATGACAGTCCTAACTCCCAATACCTCAGAATACGGTTGTCCTCTGGCCTACACATGCGCGCACACACACACACACACACACACACACACATACACACACACACACACACAAATGAAGACCAACACCTTGGCCTGATGAAATGGCTCAGCAGGTAAAAGCATTTTTTGCCAATTTGTCCTCTAACTTCCACATGTGCACCGAGGCACACACACCCCAACACCCCCACATGTGCACCGAGGCACACACCCCCCAACCCCCCACATGTGCACCGAGGCACACACCCCCAACCCCCCACATGTGCACCGAGGCACACACACACCCATCCCTGTGGGAAGGAGTAAGCATTGTCATAGGTGGGAGCAGTCTTGGCGGGCTTTACCCTTGGGGCACCCCATGAATACCTTGTGACAGACTGAGTGGAGCCATCCTGGGTCTAGAATTCAGGAAGCAGACCTGGGAACCCCACTTGGACTATTGTCTTTCTAATGGACCCTCACTGGGAGAAGGAGCCAGTCCTTCCCACGTGACTGAAGGAGTTGGGGAAGAGAGAATAACAAAGTCGGCTGCAGGGAGAGCGTGCAGGGGCAGCGGACAAGCTGGATCAGCACGCCGGCCAGAGAGACACCTAAGGATCCGTCCCGTGGAACGGCTACCGGAAGGTTCACTCTTTCGTCCCTTTAACCTTTTTCCTTCTTTTATAAGCTATTTGGGTTACATAATAAAGTTTAATTGCTAAAAAACAGAGTCAACACATCCCCCCACATGTGCACCGAGGCACACACACCCCAACCCCCCACATGTGCACCGAGGGACCCCCCCAACCCCCCACATGTGCACCAAGGGACACACACACCCTAACACCCCCACGTGTGCACCGAGGCACACACACCCCAACCCCCCACATGTGCACCGAGGCACACACACCCCCAACCCCCACATTTGCACCGAGGCACACACATCCCCAGCCCCCAACATGTGCACCGAGGCACACGCCCCCCAACCCCCCACATGTGCACCGAGGCACACCCCCCCAACCCCCCACATGTGCACCGAGGCACACACGCATACACCCCCAAACCCCCCACATGTGCACCGAGGCACACACGCATATACCCCCAAACCCCCTCACATGTGCACCGAGGCACACACGCATACACCCCCAAACCCCCCCACATGTGCACCGAGGCACACACCCCCAACCCCCCACATGTGCACCGAGGCACACACGCATACACCCCCAAACCCCCCCACATGTGCACCGAGGCACACATGCATATACCCCCAAAACCCCCCACATGTGCACCGAGGCACACACGCATACACCCCCAACCCCCCCACATGTGCACCGAGGCACACACACCCCCAATACCCCCACAAATAAAACATGCAATTAAAAATGTTTTTAAAAAGAAGTGACACCTTAGTTTCAATGAGTCCCCCCTTAATTGTTACATGCCTACATGCTTTACAACTGTGACTTGCAGAAACATCTCAGCTCCCTCATGGTCGGGGGCCCCCCTGCACCTGGCTGGTCTCCGCCCACTGACCTGGACCGTGTCCCTTTAACACGTCTTTCTCCGCTACACACGGCTCTTCCTCTTGCTCCAACTTGAAAATGACATCAGGCTTGGTGAGTGGGGAGCCTGTGGGAGGGAGAGCGCGCTGATGTGGGCAGAGCCGTAACAGGACACCCCCGGGAGCCTGAGCAGGAGCTGCGAGGGCCACGAGCCCTAACCGCGGGGAATGCTGCACCCTCAAACACCACCACAGAGTCTGTTTGGGAAGCTGCAGCACGGACGGGAACATTAACTCCCGGCGAGGCCCAGAGCTCTGTGCGCTGTTTAACAGCCCCGCGCCGCCACTGCCGGCTGGCTTACCCACGGTGACGAGGCTGTGGCCGCCGCCGGCTTACCCACGGTGCGGAGGCTGTGGCCGCCGGCTTACCCACGGTGACGAGGCTGTGGCCGCCGCCGGCTTACCCACGGTGCGGAGGCTGTAGCCGCCGGCTTACCCACGGTGACGAGGCTGTGGCCACCGGCTTACCCACGGTGCGGAGGCTGTGGCCGCCGGCTTACCCACGGAGATGAGGTGGCTGTAGTTCTCCAGCATCACGTTCCGGTAGAGGTCCCTCTGAAGAGGGCCCAGCTGCCTCCATTCCTCAGGGGTGAAGTCGATGGCCACATCTTTGAATGTCACCGTTCCCTGGAACAACACACTGACACTCAACCCGCAGTTCTCCATTTTAACCATGTAGGAAAAATGCAACAAACCTTGTTTAGAGAAAATTCGGAAGAAGGGTTATAAAAAGCACTGCCTGTTTTCTAAGCAACACCAACATCGTATTGGCAACACTGTCACTTTATGTCGCTAGCTAGGAAACAGCCAGTGGCATGCATATGCAGTAGACTTTTGTATTACATTACACCCGATGAGCAAGGCATGCTCACAGCGCGCTGGGCAGGGTCCGCCTGCCTATGCCATGGGGAGTTCAGCTTCCGCAGGGAACTTCAAATCACATCGGTAGCCACCGTGCCGGGGATGCTGCTGTCCCAAACCTTCCTTAAGTGAGATCAGCACGCCTGTCCAGACTCTAAACACACACACACACACACACACACACACACACACACACACAGTAACAGCCTACTATCCTTTCACAGTGAAGACCAGGAAGAGACATTGCTAACACATAAACACCCACTCTGAAACAAGGACAGCTTTAAATAAACTCAGCCAACCATCCAGTTCCACAAGTGCAAGTCTCAACACAATACATGGCATGAAAACCCAACATAACCTAAATCCTCTAAAAATTATTACTCTATAGGAGTGGAATCCAGAGAAAGTGAAGTGGATGGAATCACCTTAAAAATAACTGCTGAGGAAAAAAAAAAATAACTGCTGAGAAAAGTAAGTCCAAAGAACTTAAAGAATATAAAACTCCTGAAAAAAGAAAATCCCAAGAGAACACAAACAACTGAATACAATAAGAACGGAGATGAGACACGAAAGAGGAATTCAGTAAGAGGAAAGAAATACTGAAGAAAAACCAAACCAAAATACTGGAAATGAAAAGCGTATCAGTTGCACAGCATGGTGACGCACACCCGTCATCCCAGCACGCGGGGAGGCAGAGGCAGGCGGATCTCGTAGCTGGAGACCAACTTGATCTACGAAATCCAGGACAGCCAAGGCTACACAGAGAAACCCTGTGTCAAAAAAAAAAAAAAAAAAAAAAAAAATCCTTAAGCGGGCTCCTAACCCAGTGGTAGAGTGCTCATCCATGGGGCCTTGGGTTCAATCACGATTAAAAGACAAACCAATAACAACACTCAAAAAACAAAACAAAACAAAAACAAAAAACACTCAAGAAGGTTATGGGGTGCCTGGGCACTCTTAGACACAGTGCCATCTTAGACAATCACTTTAGAAAACTGTTTTTGCATAACAATGCACAGCCTAGCTTTGTAAAAAAATTTCCTATTTTTCATGTTTATAATCCCTTAAGATAAAACCAATTAAGTGCTGGTCAACAATATGTATGAATAAAAGCTAATTCACTCGATAGCTGAATGACGTGGACGAACCAGATAAACACAATGTTAAATCAATGACGCTGCAGGGAGGCCACCTGACCGCCTGGCTCAGTCCTCTGCAGCTTCCACGCGGGGCGCAGGCGCACTCACGTCGTCAAACCTGCTGGTGAGAGCGCTCGCTCGCTGAGCCATCTCACGGGCCAACAATTCCATTTCTTGACCCTGTGCTGGCTACACAGTGTGCTCGCTTTGAAAATCACCTCGGGGTGGCTGAGGCCAACATTACAGGTGTAAAAAGCTAGCAGACATGAAAACATGGTCGAAGAAAAAGAGACCTTCAATATTTACCTCATTTGTGACGAAGATGCCGGAGTGAGGGCTGCTTTCAGTAAGTCAGTAGCTGAAAGCCTTTATAACTGACACTTTTACATGCTCACCCATCAAATAATGTCAGATAATGATGTCTCCGTCGACACTCCCGGCTACTCAGGCAACCTACCCGCTCAGGCGTAGCCACCATTCTGACACGGCTGTGGTTGAGCCAGGTCCCGTGTTCCCCAGGCTAGCTTTGAACTTGCGATGTAGCCAAGGATGACACTGAGCTGCTTATCTCTCCACCTCCCAGCACTCATATCCTACCATATCCATGTCACTGCTCTGAACTCTAACACTTTTGCAAGTTCGAATGTGGTATGAACAGAGTCCGTGGGTGTCGTCTCAGCTGCTTCACCTGTGTTGATAGGTTCCTGCTGCGAGGAGCTGGAACACGGTCCCTTACTGCTGGGCAGCGCTCCTCCACACACAGTACCAGACTGTTTAGACACACCCCCTCAGCGCTGCGCTCCACCACATGCAGCAGGGGACCATATTTAGACACACCCCCTCAGCGCTGTGCTCCACCGCATGCAGCAGGGGACCATATTTAGACACACCCCCTCAGCGCTGCGCTCCACCACATGCAGCAGGGGACCATATTTAGACACACCCCCTCAGCGCTGTGCTCCACTGTATGCAGCAGGGGACCATATTTAGACACACCCCCTCAGTGCTGTGCTCCACCACATGCAGCAGGGGACCATATTTAGACACACCCCCTCAGCGCTGTGCTCCACCACATGCAGCAGGGGACCATATTTAGACACACCCCCTCAGCGCTGTGCTCCACCGTATGCAGCAGGGGACCATATTTAGACACACCCCCTCAGCGCTGTGCTCCACCACATGCAGCAGGGGACCATATTAGAACACACCCCTCAGCGCTGTGCTCCACCACATGCAGCAGGGGACCATATTTAGACACACCCCCCTCAGCGCTGTGCTCCACCACATGCAGCAGGGACCATATTTAGACACACCCCCTCAGCGCTGCGCTCCACCACATGCAGCAGGGGACCATATTTAGACACACCCCCTCAGCGCTGTGCGGTGCTACACTATGTGCACTGGGTTTTGGTGGCCACTTGTGCGCCTCCCGAATCTCAGCTACGCGGACAGTGCTGCGTCTCCAGCCACAACTGCAGATTTAGCAACTGTAGAGCCATGGATTGCTGTTCTCACTGACCCAAGTGCCAAGGAAAGGCTTGTTTCTGCAATGGAATTATTGTATTTAGCTTTATACATAATGAAAGTAATGTAATCAACTTGTGCCCTGTTTGCTTTACCTAAAAAAAATGAAAATGAGGCTGGAGAGACAGCTCAGCGGTTAAGAGCACTGTCTGCTCTTCCAGAGATGCTGAGTTCAATTCCCAGCAACCACATGGTGGCTCACAGCCATCTATAGTGAGATCTGGCGCCCTCTGCTGGCCTGCAGGTGGACATGCAGGCAGAGCACTGTATACATAATAAATAAATCAATCTTTTAAAAAAAAAAAAAAAAGAAAATGAAACATGAGGCCCAGCTTAATCTCTCTGAATGAACTTAATAGAAGCGCATTTGAACTCTCCCTTAGTTTTAATCTTCTAACACTACTTTCTCTGGAGGAAAAGAAACTGTTTTATGTACATAGACCTTCTAAACGCACGCCATGGGCTCCGCAGGGCCCTTCAAATGCATACAGAAGTGGAGAATGACACAGTATTTAATATTTACCTCAGACTCAGTCATTTCCTCTTCTTTTTAGGGTGAGACGTCCTGAGCAGGCTGAGCTGGCGAAAAGAACGGACATCTCTAAGACAGGCCTTTGAGCTTCAGAACCTGCATCTACAACTTACGGTCACTCTTGGGTCCCTCAGAAAGCGCAAACGTCTCCACTCTACTGAGGAGCTAATAGCCCAGGGGTCACCAGAAAGACGACACAGGACAGAGCGGTGTGTGGACAGGAGCACATGTGTTGGGGTGCCCAGGACAGCGGGTGTGTGGACAGGAGCATGTGTTTTGGGGTACCCAGGACAGCGGGTGTGTGGACAGGAGCACGTGTGTTGGGGTACCCAGGACAGCGGGTGTGTGGACAGGAGCACGTGTGTTGGGGTACCCAGGACAGCGGGTGTGTGGACAGGAGCACGTGTGTTGGGGTACCCAGGACAGCAGGTGTGTGGACAGGAGCACGTGTGTTGGGGTGCCCAGGACAGCGGGTGTGTGGACAGGAGCACATGTGTTGGGGTACCCAGGACAGCGGGTGTGTGGACAGGAGCACGTGTGTTGGGGTGCCCAGGACAGCGGGTGTGTGGACAGGAGCACGTTTGTTGGGGTGCCCTAGACAGCAGGTGTGTGGACAGGAGCACATGTTTTGGGGTGCCCAGGACAGCGGGTGTGTGGACAGGAGCACGTGTGTTGGGGCACCCAGGACAGCGGGTGTGTGGACAGGAGCACGTGTGTTGGGGTACCCAGGACAGCAGGTGTGTGGACAGGAGCATGTTTGTTGGGGTACCCAGGATAGCAGGTGTGTGGACAGGAGCATGCGTGTTGGGGTGCCCAGGACAGCGGGTGTGTGGACAGGAGCACGTTTGTTGGGGTGCCCTAGACAGCGGGTGTGTGGACAGGAGCACGTGTTTTGGGGTGCCCAGGACAGCGGGTGTGTGGACAGGAGCACATGTTTGGGGGTACCCAGGACAGCGGGTGTGTGGACAGGAGCACGTGTGTTGGGGTACCCAGGATAGCGGGTGTGTGGACAGGAGCACGTGTTTTGGGGCACCCAGGACAGCGGGTGTGTGGACAGGAGCATGTTTGTTGGGGTGCCCAGGACAGCAGGCGTGTGGACAGGAGCATGCGTGTTGGGGTGCCCAGGACAGCGGGTGTGTGGACAGGAGCACGTGTTTTGGGGTGCCCAGGACAGCGGGTGTGTGGACAGGAGCACGTGTGTTGGGGTGCCCAGGACAGCGGGTGTGTGGACAGGAGCACGTGTGTTGGGGTGCCCAGGACAGCGGGTGTGTGGACAGGAGCACGTGTTTTGGGGCACCCAGGACAGCGGGTGTGTGGACAGGAGCATGTTTGTTGGGGTGCCCAGGACAGCAGGTTTGTGGACAGGAGCATGCATGTTGGGGTGCCCAGGACAGCGGGTGTGTGGACAGGAGCACGTTTGTTGGGGTGCCCTAGACAGCGGGTGTGTGGACAGGAGCACGTTTGTTGGGGTGCCCTAGACAGCGGGTGTGTGGACAGGAGCACGTGTTTTGGGGTGCCCAGGACAGCGGGTGTGTGGACAGGAGCACGTGTGTTGGGGTGCCCAGGACAGCGGGTGTGTGGACAGGAGCACGTGTGTTGGGGTGCCCAGGACAGCGGGTGTGTGGACAGGAGCGCGTGT
The DNA here is from genome assembly GCF_903995435.1 of Acomys russatus. Lineage (NCBI taxonomy): Eukaryota > Metazoa > Chordata > Mammalia > Rodentia > Muridae > Acomys > Acomys russatus. The sequence continues at coordinate 19,126,322 of NC_067155.1, forward strand.
GTTGGGGTGCCCAGGACAGCGGGTGTGTGGACAGGAGCGCGTGTGTTGGGGTGCCCAGGACAGCGGGTGTGTGGACAGGAGCGCGTGTGTTGGGGTGCCCAGGACAGTGGGTGTGTGGACAGGAGCGCGTGTGTTGGGGTGCCCAGGACAGCGGGTGTGTGGACAGGAGCGCGTGTTTGGGGGTACCCAGGACAGCAGGTGTGTGGACAGGAGCGCGTGTTTGGGGGTACCCAGGACAGCGGGTGTGTGGACAGGAGCACATGTGTTGGGGTGCCCAGGACAGCGGGTGTGTGGACAGGAGCGCGTGTGTTGGGGTGCCCAGGACAGCGGGTGTGTAGACAGGAGCACGTGTGTTGGGGTGCCCAGGACAGCGGGTGTGTGGACAGGAGCGCGTGTGTTGGGGTGCCCAGGACAGCGGGTGTGTGGACAGGAGCGCGTGTGTTGGGGTGCCCAGGACTTTAGCCACAGCTCTGAAAGCACAGGCCCGGGACACAGGAAACTGCCAAGGCATAACGTACAGGCTCTCCTACTGTACTGAGACATTTACGAAAGAAAGAATTACATGGGAGCTTGACAGAAAGAGGTGCTGTGTACCAGAATTGCAATGTTTATGTCTGTTAGTAGTGTGTATCTGAAATACAGATGGATACGGGAACTAAACCCTTATTTTCCATAGTGAAAAATAAAATAGAATAAGATCTAAAACAGAAAGGCACCAGATATGTCCAGGTAATTGCTGGGTTAAAAGAGCCAAGTGAGAGGCTAGAAGTTGTCTCAGTGATTAAGAAGACCCAACTTAGAATCCCAGCCCACAGCCGACAAACGTCTGTAACTCCACCTCCTAGGCAAGGGATCCAATGGCCTTTTCTGGTCCCCCTGGGCGCGCACGCACACAGGCACACACACACACACACACACACACACACACACGTGCACATACCCTCACACAGGCACACTTCTTCTTCCTCAGTCAAGGCAGATAGACAAATAGATACGGGAGTGGGGACAGGCCGTCTTATTCTCCCTCCTCTCTCTGTAAAGCTGCCTCCTCTCCTCTCCGAGTTGCTCCTTTAGTAGCGACCCTTTCGTTTCTCCTGAGAGCTGGGCATATCCTATTCTGTCAAATCCACTCTGATTTGCCACTTTCTCTTTCTGCCACTCAATTTGGCATCACTTTCTAACCTGGGTGCTTCCTTCTACAAACTATCTTTACCTTCGTCGTTTGAGATTAAAGACATGCCCCACCACGCCTGGACCGAAGCTTTCCTTTCCCTGATACTCACTGTATACCAGGCTGGCCTCGAACTCAGATCTCCTTGCCTCTGTCTCCTGGATTTAAGGCATGTTTGTAGTCCAGCCAGATCACACGGACCTAGAAGGTCTCTTTGGATTGTGATCTCTTGCCAGAGCAACTATGTCCTAAATTAAAAATTCCCCGACAACCACACAGCTAAGACCCATAAGTTACAGAACTGTGTGTGTAACGTGATTGTTCTTAGAGGCCTTGGCGGGCTTTATGTGAGCACATAAACACACGTGTTCACAGTCACAAAGCGTGTACAGGGGTAGACATGACAGGAGCTGCATGGCTTGCAGAACTGAGTCAATTTCGGTCTCTTCTGTATCTTGCTATTTGGGGGATGGGGTAGGAGCGGCAAGGCGAGTGACACAGGACAGCCTGTCAACGCACGGAGATGAACAGCCGAGCACTGGGGGGTGGGTGTGTTCCTGACACTTATGTTTCCCACCATTATAAACGGCTCAGTGCAGCCCTCGCTCCCACGCGGTCTACACACACACACCCCTACACTCACCACCCCACCCACCCACAGAGTTTCTCATTCATTCGTCATCTCGGTCGTCCCCCGAGCACCGGTGTCAGCGAAGGCGCACGGAGGATGACAAGCAAATTACAACCACATCACGCCGGGGCCGCCACGGCCGCTGCAAACCGCTGGCCTCGCGCGCCCTCCATCCACACCCGCGCCCGGTCCGCAGGGCCCCGCTCCCACCCAGCAGCACAGAGTCCGGCTTCCGGGGCTCACCGCGGAGCCCGGCCACCCCGCCCGGCGACCCCACACCCGCAACGCCGCCTAACGGGGGCTCACACCGGACGGCCCGGCTCGGGGAACCGGCGCCACAAACCTGGATGCTTTAGGTGCAGGGTAGCATTTCCCAGAAGGCCCCGCGGCTCGGGACTTCCGCGAGCGAGCTGGGAGGGAAAGTGCCCAAGGCTCGCGATGGGGCGCGGCGCTCCAGCCACGCGGGGGATGGAATCCGCTTAGGCCAGGGCGGTGGTGTGGCAGCGGCCTGGGCACTCACAGCCTGGGAGAGCAACTTGCCACTGAGAAGAATCCGCATGGATCCGCTGCTTTCTTGCTGCGGACTACATTTCCCAGAGGCCTTCACGGCCCGAGACTGGCGGGGAGAGGGGGGGCAATGGCCGTCGCTCCGAGAGTCTCAGGGTTAAGGAGTCGGGTCCCGGGAGGAAGCGCCGGCTGAGTTTGTTTGCTTCCGGCCTTTACGGTGGGCGCGATGCTCCGGGACACAAACTCTCGGTAGCGGGTAGGAGGACGGGGAGGAGTCACGTGGATATGATCACGTAATATTAGGTCATGGGCTTGCGGTGTAGAGCTTATGGACGCAAGAGACCCCGAGGGTCGGTGACGTGTAAGATGGGGGCTGGAGGGAAGGCTCAGTGGTTAAGAGCGCCGCCTGCTCTTCCAATAGGTCCTGAGTTCAGTTCCCAGCAAACACTTGGTGGCTCACAGCCATCTGTAATGTGATCCGATGCCCTCTTCTGGCCTGCAGACAGAACATTGTATACATAAAATAATAATAATAATAATAATAATAATAATAATAATAATAATAATAATAATAATAATAATAATAATAATATAATAATAATAATAATAATAACTTCTGGCCTGCAGACAGAACATTGTATAAATAATAATAATAATAATAATAATAATAATAATAATAATAATAATAAATAAAATAATAATAATAATAATAATAATAATAATAATAATACACTGTACGAAGGCGCACGCAGAGGCAGGCGGATCTCTACGAGTTCGAGGCCAGCCTGGTCTACAAAGCGAGTCCAGGAACACAAATAAACCTTGTCTCTAAAAGCCGATAGTCTCAGCGCTCGGGGAGGCAGAGGCGGGCAGGTGGATTGCTGTGAGTTCAAGGCTGGGTGCTTTTCATGTACTTAAACCCTTAGCAGGAGTTGGGGGTGTAGCTTGGGTGGCAGAGCGCTTGCTTTTTATGAATAAGGCTCTGGGATCCAACAATCGCCACTTGGCGGGGAGGGAGGTGGGCGCGGCGCCTCTATTAGAGCCTCATCCATGCTGTAGGAGTAGGCTGCCTTTTCTTTTTCTTGATAACACCGTTTAATGCAATGGTTGTTGGGTGTTTTTTTAAGGGTTATTTATTTTTATTTCTTTTTTAATTAATTTATTCTTGTTACATCTCAATGGTTATCCCATCCCTTGTATCCTCCCATTCCTCCCTCCCTCCCATTTTCCCATTATTCCCCTCCCCTATGACTGTTCCTGAGGGGGACCTCCTCCCCCTGTATATGCTCATAGGGTATCAGGTCTCTTCTTGGCTACCTGCTGTCCTTCCTCTGAGTGCCACCAGGCCTCCCCCTCCAGGGGACGTGGTCAAATGTGAGGCACCAGAGTACGTGAGAAAGTCATATCACACTCTCCACTCAACTGTGGAGAATGTCCTGACCGTCGGCTGGATCTGGGTAGGGGTTTTTAAAGTTTACGGCCTATTTTTATTTCTTGTGTGTGAGTCCTTGGCCTGCATGTGCGCCCGCCCCGCGTGCATGCAGTGCGCGGAGAGACCAGAAGAGGGCGGCAGACCCCGCGGCTGGTGGTTGTGAGCATCTTCCTGAGTTCCGGGAATTGCACACGCGTCTTCTTCAAAGGTCACAAGCGCTCTCAACGACTGAGCCACCTCTCCAGGTCCCGCTTCAGGTGTTACAGTGTGCATATTTACTTTATCACAGTATTTTTAAGCGACCTTATTTACTTCACACAGGGGCTAGGACTCCGAGCGATAGTTTGCTTCTCTTTTTCTCGCCTGGCGTTACCGCGGTGAGCGTCTTGAGCTCGCCATCGCTCGCTTTGTAGAGCAGGCTGGCCTCAAGCTCACCGAAATCGGCCCGCTTCTGCGTCCCAGAGACTAGGGCCCAGCCCCATGTAGTTTAAAGTTTCTTTTCTGTATCTCTCATACAGAACTGGCTTCCAATCAGATTCCACAGGGAAAAAAATTCCATACGAACGCATATCCTAACCTTTCTTTCTTTTTTTTCTTTTCTTTTTTCTTTTCTTTTTCTTTTTCTTTTTTTTTTTTTTTTTTTTTTTTTTGTTGTTGTTGTTTTTCGAGACAGGGTTTCTCTGTGTAGCTTTGGCCATTATGGACTCACTTTGTAGACCAGGCTGGCCTCGAACTCACAGCGATCCTCCTGCCTCTGCCTCCCGAGTGCTGGGATTAAAGGCGTGCGCCACCACGCCCGGCTTATCCTAACCTTTCAACACGCTGTTGCATCCTGTTGCATTCTCCACAAATCAGTTCCTACCACAGCACACTCAAACATCAGAAGCGTCAAACATACTGTGAACGGCCACGCACGTGATTTCAGAAATTTATCTTCTTTTTATTTTTCTGTGCATGTGTGTCCTGCTTGCGTGTGTGTCTGCACACGTGTGGCTTGGCGGTGGAAAGCCAGTGAGAGACACATCGGGACTCAGACTGTCAGCGCGGTGCTGCTGCCCCTTCTGTCTGGACTACATTTCCCAATGGCCCCAGCGGGAGCGGGTCTGTCGCCCCTTTGTGTCCTCCGGGAGCCCAGGCAACCGAGACTCTTCTTTCCGGGCTCTTTCCTCTGAGGCTAGATTCCATGGACCAAAGGGCAGCGGGTGTGGCCGGAGTGCAGGAGATATCTAAGCCTTCCGGGCAGGAACGGGATCTTCCCGCAGGTGCGTTCTGCCCGTGAGGAGTGGGCCGGGGAGTGGCCAGCGCATCCCCGGGACGCGGGTCGTCAGGCCTCTGGGTGTAAGACAGTGGTTGGAAAGCGCGGGGAGACTGTCACTCCACGCCCCCTCCACTCTGTGTGGCAGGATGCGAGTTAATCTATGGCTGGTTCCTTCCTCGCTGTCCCCTTGTGCACGGACGTGGAGGCTCTTTGTGACTAGAATGTGAGACTGTTGCTAGTGACGCCAGCCTGTGGCGTCAGTGTTTGAGACTCGGAGGTGTAGGAGAGGGCGAGCCTGCCGTTTACACACGGGGCGGTGGACTGTGGCATGCGTGTGGCAGTGGTGACAATGCCGTCTTTAAGGCTTTGGGTATGTGAGGGGCCTAAAGCTGTCACCCTGTGCCTTTCCCAGCCAAACCAAGTGGTGACAGTGTGCTCCCAAGTTTCTACCTCTATTAGAAGGATGGTTGAGTTAAACAACTTTAATTAATCTTAGCGACTTATTTATTCAAGGTGTGTCTTTATTAAGAAGTCACGCGCCTCTTTATTTGTAAGCTCTGCAGCTGTGATGCCCAGGTGATGAATTGGAGATGACTTGGGTTCAGATTATATGTATGCAGACAAAGTGCTGTAGCTCCGCCATGCCCTGCTTACTGTGGGGAAGGTTGCCACAGGCAGGCAGCCTGGATGCTGAGTTTATCTTGTTCTTTTCCCTTCTCAGTTATCTGGGATTGCCATGACACAAGAGAAGAGCCGAGAGAAAGGAAGAATGGCTATTGGACGTTTAAAACCCACGTACCAGGTGAGCTGCTGCGTTTTCTCTCCTTTACTTACCTTCCTGCTCTTCAAAGTGAGCTGACATTAACTTTACTCCCGCTGAAACGATGTTTGGGTAACCAGCTTGTGGTTTCCGAAAGCCCTCCGTGGAATTCCCAACTCATCCAAGGTAAGTGACTAGTTTGCTTACTCCACTCCGTGTGTGTGTGTGTGTGTGTGTGTGTGTGTGTGTGTGTGTGTGAGGGGGGGGGGTCCTCACTTGACCTCATCTGATTTCTTTCACTCTGTGTGAAACGTATTCAGTTAGCTCACTACCTTAAGGTTTTTTTTGTTTGTTTGTTTGGTTGGTTGTTTTTGGTTTTTCAATACAGGGTTTCTCTGTGTAGCCTTAGCTGTCCTGGACTCCCTTTGTACACCAGGCTGGCCTTGAACTCACAGAGATCCACCTGCCTCTGCCTCCCGAGCACTGGGATTACAGGAGTG